>NW_024044927.1:0-177914 GCF_015852505.1 Tachyglossus aculeatus | reverse complement strand
AATTGAATTTGTCCCATTTTCTTCCCTGCTGTAAGCCTGGTGTTTGAAAATGAAAGTAAACTTAAATGCCCTCACCTCTTCGGTTCCTTAGTGAGTCACTGCGCAGTGATAAGTTGCTTCGTGAGGGTTGCGGTGCTGAGTCTGAGGGTCCAGGCTTCATGTCCCTGTCCCTGTTCGGGCGCCATTTGTTGCCGTCTGCCTCCACGCATCCAGCACAGTGGGGAGACGGGCACTCGCAATGGAAGAACACAGGCCAGGCGAGTCTCAAGGTGGACAAGGAGACTGTTTATTGGGTTAAGCAGCAAGACTTTTATATCTTTCAGTCACATTCTGTATTTTTCCGTGTGGCTGTGTTTATAACTAACACAGCCATTCTGTAACCTTCAAAACCAGTAACAAGCAACACCCGTCTATGCAAGGCCGTAGGGCCGATAACAAGTAACTCTTGCCTGTCCACAGCTCTCCTCTCAGTTCCTTGTAGGTCTTCCTGTGAACACGGAAGGCCTGGCTTACTACTTAGGCCCAGTAATCGATGGGCCAGATGTTTGGTTTGCCACACCTAAGTACTTAGATCAGTCCAATAGAATAAGAAGGTGCAATCATGTTACCCCGAAAGCCAGCAGACGTTTGGAGAAGTGAATAACCAGAGTATAGGGCATGAGTGTGAAATATTTTGACATCTGTCTTGCACATAAACATGTATATATAGATATAGATCTGCATATATTTATCTCCTGAATCTCTATTCTCTTTGCTTAGTGTAACCTGTCCTCACACAGGGGCATTTTGCTCTCCTTTGCTGCATCAGATTCCATATTTCCAAGATTGAAAAATTAAATCAACCTTAATTGATTTAATTGATTTTTAATTGATTTTAATTGATTTTTACAATTCCATTTTGTATGTAAATAAAGTTAAATTGCTTCAGAACATTCATCTTTTGTTATGAGTAATCCTAGAAAGTCAAATTGGCAACAGATTGATAAGGACCGTGAGCCCTATGTGTGTCCGACCTGATCATCTTGTATCCACCCCAGCGCCCAGTATGGTGCCTGACACAGAGTAAGTGCAGAACAAATACCATAATTATTAGTATTAATATAGTACCTGGCGCATAGTAAGCACTTAGAAAATGTCTTTACAAAAGTATATTTTTAAAAATCGATCAATTATTGAGTACTGTAGGAAAACCACTGTACTAAGCACGTGGGAAAGTCCGGCCCAATAGAGTCAGTAGATGTGATCCCTGCTCACATAAATGTGTGTTTTTAAAGAACCTTCAATAAATAGGTGTTGTATTGTCCCATTAAAAGGCATCCGTCACGATTAATGAGCCAGGTATTTTGCTTCAGATATGGGCAAGGTACACATTTTTGTTGACCTTTCAGTCTTCATCTGAGGAATCTGGTTCACAACCGCTTTAATGCCATCGTGAAGAATGGCCCCTTGAGGACCAAGGACTGTGCCTGATTCTTAATATGTGTCATACTTTTCCCTAGGACTTTGCCCACAGTCTGAGCTTAATACACACTCTTACTACTACCATCTCCCTCCCTTCCTGGCTGCCCCCAGGGCTGCCTGGCTCTGCTCAAAGAATGACTCATTTGGCCTGGGAGGCCGGCTCCTCTGAGCAGCCCATGGTGGGGAACTGAGGAGGGAGAACTCCAGCCAAACCACTAAGTGAGCCCCACCCTACTCTTCTCCTTTCCTTTCCTGTCCCATCTTGTGCCCCCTCTGGAGTGGCTCATGAAGTACAAATTATCCATTCTGCAGCGGAGTGGGTGAGTAGGGGTCTCGGGGAGATGGTAGGATGCTGTTAACGTTCCCAGGGGCCCTTAGATTGATCTGCTAGTTCTGATCTTCTTCGCTGGAGGCCCGGGACCACATCTCTGTCAGTCGGGTACTAAGTGCTTAGTACACAGTATGGCGCTTAATGAGTAACTATTACTGCTGACCCTTTATGGCAACTCACGCTCCTCCACACAGTGACTAGATTGAGAGCATCAGGCCTAGTAAGGTCTGCCAGCATTGTTGCATGAATAAAAAGCAGCACGAATGGGGTCATTTCATTTTTAAGGTTAGAGTTTTGGTTGAAGATGAATGAGTGGTTTTTTTCTTATTTTTTCCACAGATAGGGGAAATCACCTAGTTGTTTTGCAGGATCCAAATGAATAGACCTTCTGCTGGATTAGATCTTGCATGAATGAAACCGTACTTTAAAAAATGCTCAATCTTTCATTGTTCCTTCCTGAATTTACCAATATATTCAGCCTGTCTTCACCAAAACTGTTTCTAGCACAGTTACTTAGTTTTTGTTTCTCATTGTATTTTCAAAGTGTGCTCTGGCAAGGTGTAATGCGTATGTCAAGATCCGACGCAAGTTGCCGTGTTCAATGATTAACATAATAAAAATGAATTTGTGAAACCTGCTTCCTGAAGGTGCTTCTGCTTTTCTTCGACTGGGCCCTAAGAAACAAAAGGAGGCAAAAGAGAGAACTGCACCAGGTGTTACAAACATTGCACATGACACAACACACACCTTTCTTGTGTCCAATGTGACTGGCACGGTGGATCCCATAGCCAGGGAATGTGTCTGTTAGGTTGTTATATTGTACTCTCCTGAGCTCTTAATACAGTGCTCTCCACACAGTAAGCACTCAGTAAATGTAACTGACTGACTGACTGACTGAAAGGAGGACGACGAAAATCCTCCTTCCATCGATGCTCCCTCCGCTCCCGGCCAGGGTCTCACCGACACCTCAAACTTAACGCGTTCCAAATGGAATTCCGTATCTTCCCACCTAAACCCTGTCTCCCCCTGACTTTACCATCACTGTAGACAACACCACCATCCTCCCTGTCACCACAAGCAAGTAATCTTGGCATTATCCTCGACTCATCTCTTATTCGACTCACATTTCAATCGGTCACCAAATCCTGTTGGTTCAACCTTCACAATATCATTAAAACCCACCCTTTCCTCTCCATCCAAACTGATACCACTTTAAACCAAGCACTCATCCTATCCCGCCTTGATTACTGCCTCAGCCTCCTTGCTGACCTTCCTGCCTCCTGTCTCTCCCCACTCCAGTCCATATTTCGCTCTGCTGCCTGGATCGATTTCCTACAAAAACGTTCAGTTCACGTTTCCCCACTCCTCAAGAACCTCCAGTGGTTGCCCATCCATCTCCACATTAAACTGAAACTCCATGCTATCTTCTTTCTGCTCTGCTTTCCTACTACAACCCAGCCCGCACACTTCACTCCTCTAATGACAACCTCACTGTACCTCCATCTCATCTGTCTCGCTGCTGACCTCTTACCCACGTCCTGCCTCTAAACCAGGATGCCCTCCCTCTTCTTATCCGACAATCACTCTTCCCATCTTCAAAACCTCAATAACAGCCTATCTCCTCCCAGAGACCTTCTCTAAGCCCTCATTTCCCCTTCTCCCACTCCCTTCTGCATCACCCTGATTTGCTCCCTTCATTCACCCCCCTCCCCCTCAGCCCCTCAGCACTCATGTACAGATCTGTAATTCATTTCTTTAAATTACTGTCTGTCTCCCTCTCTAGACTGTAAACTCGTTGTGGGCATGGAATGTGTCTATCAATTCTGTTGTAGTGTATTGTCCCAAGAGCTTAGTACTATGCTCTGCACACAGTAAAGCACTTAAAATATGTGATTGATTGACTGACAGCTACACACATACAGAGTACCCTAATAAGCAGAAGGATTCCCTCAATACCTCACCTAGGTTTCCACAAGGTTTTTTTTAGTTACCATATCTCTGGAGAAATCAGGAAAGATTTGTGCTGAACCTGACACAATAACCTACTCCCAGCTTATTGCTTCCCCATCTCCTAGTCAATCAGTCAATCATATTTATTTCACTCATTGTATACAGAGCTCTGTACAGAGCTCTTGGGAGAATGCAGTATAACAAAATAATGGACACATTCCCTGTCCACAACGAGCTTACAATCTAGATGGGGGAGACAGACATTAAAATAAATTACAGATATGTACATAAGTGCTGTGGGGCTGGGAGGGGGGAAGAACAAAGGGAGCAAGTCAGGGTGATGCAGAAGGGAGAGGGAGAAGAGGAAAGGAGGGCTTAGGGAAGGCATCTTGGAGGAGATTTGCCTTCAACAGGATTTGAAAGGGAGGAGAGTAATTGTAGGATATGAGGAGGGAAGGCGTTCCAAGCCAGAGACAGGATGTGGGCAAGAAGTCGGCGGTGAGATAGACAAGATCGTGGTACAGTGAGAAGGTTAGTATTAGAGGAGCGAAGTCTGCGGGCTGGGTAGTAGTAGTAGAGCAGCGAGGTGAGGTAGGAGGGGACAAGGTGACGAGTGCTTTAAAGCCAATCGTGAGGAGTTTATGTCTGAAGCGGAGGTGGATGGGCAACCACTGGGGGTTCTTGAGGTGTAGGAAAATGTGGACTAAACGTTTCTGTAGAAAAATGACACGGGTAACAGAGTGAAGCATAGACTGGAGTGGGGAGAGACAGGAGGCTGGGAGGTCAGCAAGGAGGCTGATGCAGTAATCCAGGAGGGGTAGGATAAGTCCTTGGATTTTTGTGGAAGCAGTTTGGATGGAGAGGGGAAGGTGTGGATTGTAGTGATGTTGTGAAGTTCCAACCAACAGGATCTAGTGATAGATTGACAATGAGTGTTGAATGAGAGAAAGGAGTCAAGGATAAAGCTAAAGTTACAAGCTTGTGAGACAGGAAGGATGGTGGTGTCATGGGACAGTCAGGAGGAGGACAGGGTTTGGGTGGGAAGATAAGGAGCTCTGTTTTGGATGTGTTAAGTTTTAGTGATGGGAGAATATCCAAGTAGAAATGTAGTTAAGGCAAGAGGAAATGTGAGACTGCAGAGAGGGAGAGAGAACAGGGCTGGAGATGTAGATTTGGGTACCATCCGCATGGAGGTCGTAGTTGAAACCATGGGAGCAAATGAGTACTCCAAGGGAGTAGGAGTAGATGGAGAATAGAGAGGACCCAAACTGAACCTTGAGGCCCCCCCCCACCCCCCCGTTAGGGGGTGGGAGGCAGAGGAGGAGCCCATGAAAGAGACTGAGAATGAGCAGCCAGAGAGATAGGAGGAGAACCAGGAGAGGACAGTGTCAGTGAAGCTGAGGTTGGATAACGTTTCCGGGAGAAAGGGGTGGTCGACAGCTGAGTGGTTGAGGAAGATTAGGTTTGAATAGAGGCTGTTGGATTTGGCAAGAAGAAGATCATTCGTGACCTTGGAGAGGACAGTTTCTGTGGAGTGAAGGGGACGGAAGCCAGATTGGAGGGGGTCAAGGAGAGAATTGGAGGAGAGGAACTTGAGACAGTGGACATAGACAATTTGTTCAAGGAGTTTGGCGAGGAATGGTACGAGGGTGATAGGGCGATAGCTGGAGGGAGCCATGCGGTCCAGGGAGGGTTTTTTTAGGATGAGGGAGACATGGGCATATTTGAAAGTGGTGGGGAAGATGCTATTGGAGAGCAAACAGTTGAAGATGGCTGTGGGAAAGGAAGGGGCAAATATTTTAATAAGGTGCGAAGAAATGGGGTCAGATGTGCAGGTGGAGGGGGTTAATTTTGAGAGAAGGCAGGAGATGTCTTCTAGAGATATTGCTGGGAAATATGGGAGAGTTGAGGAAAGGGGAGAGGCAAAGGAGACTTTAGAGCGATCACACCTCAAAGTGTCAATTTTCTCAAAAAAAATGAGTGGCTATGTTATTAAAGGAAAAGGATGGGAGATTCGGGGCAAAGGTGGTCTGGAACAAAGTGCGAGGGGGATGGGCACAGGTGTCAGTAAGCATGGAGAAATCGTTTTGCTGGACAGAGGAGAGGGCAGAATTAAACTTGAAGTGGATGAAGTCGGCCTGATACCTAGATTTCTGCCTGCAGTGCTCTGCAGCTCATGCCTAGGGGTGAAGGAGGCAGACTGTGGAGGTGATCCAGGCCTGTAGACTCTGCTCTGGACTTCTGTGGTACTTTCACCATCACCCCGTTTGTCGTTCCAAGTAAACATGTTCAAATTGGATGTTGAAGTATTTATGCCAACTTGGTTTAGAATGAGTTTCTTTACCTTGGAAGAAGTAGTATTTACTGTTACCTGTGGTTCAGGGGGTCACTGAGCACAGAATGTGCCCACCGCAGAATAACAGCAGCCAGATAGCCACACTGAACCTGCGTCAATCTGGGGAGGACCATCTGGGCATCTCTGGAACTTTTCAAGGGAAGATTCACGTATTCTAGCATCAAAATGAAAATCTCTCAGAGAAAGGATTCCTGCACACCATCAACAAAAGGTGGAGGAATCAGTACTGTTTAAATCATTAAATGAGGAATTTCATTGGGAAAAGGTTCCCACATGTTCCCGCATGTGATCATCATCATAATAATGACGATGGTATTTGTTAAGAGCCTACTATGTGCCAACCACTGTTCTAAGCGCTGCGGTAGACACAAAGCAGTCGGGTTGTCCCATGTGGGGCTCACAGTCTTAATCCCCATTTTACAGATGAGGTAACTGAGGCACAGAGAAATTAAGTGAATGGCCCAAAGTCACACAGCTGAAAAGTGGTGGAGCTGGGATTAGAACCCATGACCTCTGACTCCCAAGCCCATGCTCTTTCCACTAAGCCGTGCTGCTTCTCTTCTTCTTGCTGCTCATCAAAAAAAGGAGTAATTTGCTTAAAATGGCATCTTGATTGAGTGTACACAATCCAGAACGAGCAAAATTCTGTCACCAGAGCAAAGTTGCAGCCCTGCAGCGCAACCTGGGCCCTTTTTTCCAGTCAAAGCTGCTGCTGGTCATGGAACAGGTTGGGAGAGTACAGTATAACAGAGTGGTAGACACGTTTCTTGCTCACAACTAGCTTACAGTCTAGAGGGGAATAGAGGCATGAGTATCAGAGTAGAGAGTACAGAGCCCTCACTGAGGTCAAAAGCAGCTGGTCAGCATGTAGTTGGATAAGGCTCACCCAAGAGAACAGTGGAGAGTCACAGAAAATCAGGTGACTGACATCCTAGTTCTGCAAGGCCCCATTTAGGACTTTCGCTATCCCTCTAACCATCTGAGCCAGAACAATTCAAGATTTTTCCTATCTGGAGAGAGATGTCTGGTCGCTAGCTCTTTTTTTAAAAAAAAAAAACGGTGTCTGTTAAGCATTTACTATGTCCCAGGCACTGTGCTAAGCACTGGGGTAGGTGCAAGCTATTCAGATTGGATACAGTCCATGGCCCCATTTGGGGCTCACAGTCTTAATCCCCTTTTCACAGATTAGCTAACTGAAGCACAGAGAAGTGAAGTGACTTGCCCAAGGTCACGCAGCAGACAGGTGGCAGAGCTGGGATTAGAATCCAGGTCCTTCTGATTTCCAGGCCCATGCTCTATCCACTAGGTCACGCTAGCTCCTTTGAGGGTGATCGGTGCCCAAAGTGGGAAGCAGGAGCCAAACATTAAGAATCCGTGGCGATAAGCAACAGCGCAGCACCTTCTCCAGCCCACCCTCAGGAACACTGACTTGGGTCATTTTCACTGACCTACAAAATGAAACCATGTTCGGGTGTCACGATGCCCGTCCAGGAGGACGAGACCTTAGAACAAACCTAGTGACATTGCTAATTCTCCATCTCCCCTTGCCCCCTTGGGTTCCTGAGCCCTGGGAAGACCCACCTCCTTGAACCCCTTCCGCCCGCCCACTACGGTTTTGGCCTTGAAATATCCTGTCACCTCCCATCCTTCTGAAATCCTCCCTAAAGTCAAGGCTGTGGCCCACCAGTCAGGAAGCATGTGGGATCAACCAAATGAGCACTGACCAGTGAGCTTTTCCCTGGGACCAGGAAGTCGTTAGAAATCTAATAATGATAATAATTATTATAATCACTATTTTTATGGTACCTGTTAAGTGCTTACTATGTGCTAAGCACTGTTCTAAGTGCTAGAGTAGATTCAAGTTAATCAGGTTGGACACAGGCCCTGTCCCACATGGGGCTCACAATCTTAATCTCCATTTTACAGAGGAGGTAACTGAGGCCCAGAAAGTGAAGTGACTTGTCCAAGGTGACTTGTCAAGCAGACGTGGCGGAGCAGAGATTAGTACCCAGGTCCTTCTGACTCCAAGGCCCGTGCTGTATCCACTAGGCCACGTTGCTTCTCAAAGCTATCTAGAGGCTGTCGCGTTAGCCTGGCAGAAATTGTGGAATTTCCAGAGTTCCAAGGAAATCCCCAGATTTTCAGAGGAGAGAGGTAGGCCTCTCTAGTGTAGGGAGCTAAGGGCTGTTTCCAGAAAGCTGGCTCCAGTGACTCCATTTGGATCGATTTTTTGAGGTTCCATCTCATGGAAATCAGGCTGGGGACATGAATAATGGGCTGCACCAACTTGGAGAAATATGCCTGCCCATCCAGGGGCCCCTCCGGGATTTCTCTTTTGGAAGGACCTTCTGACTGACCCTCAGGCACTCACCCGAGCTAAAACAGGCCCTATTTGGAAAGGACCAGCCCGGACCAATTCTCTCATGACAAACATCCACGAGGAGAGCAATGATGCCGGACTCCCCAGGGTTCCTATGCCCCATCTCAAGCCCTGAGCTCACAGCTTCCAGGGAGCAACTGAAGCTCAAGGCAGCTTCATGTACAATTGGAGCTGACCCTTTTCTTTTCTTTTTATGGCATTTATTAAGCACTTACTATGTGCAAAGCACTGTTCTAAGAGCTGGGGAGGTTACAAGGTGATCAGGTTGTCCCACAGGGGGCTCACAGTCTTCATCCTCATTTTACAGTTGAGGTAACTGAGGCACACAGAAGTTAAGTGACTTGCCCAAAGTCACACAGCTGACAAGTGGCAGAGTCGGGATTTGAACCCATGACCTCTGACTCCGAAGCCTGTGCTCTCTCCACTGAGCCACACTGCTTTTCATCTCTTGGGGGTTTGGTTCGGCTTTGGGTGGCGTGGGCTTGGAGGGACCCACTTGGGGATTCCTGGCCCTCCTAAATTTCCACACCAGTCCCGGGAGCTCTCAAGCCACTAATGGGGTCGGAGGATCCTTTGGGTCATCAAGGGCGTGGATCAGCCTCAGCCAGATGGGACCCTGTGCAGCTGCTGTAGCCTGAGGAGAAGCAGACAGGCGGCATGGAGCGGGGGAAAGGCCACCTTCGGGCCCGTTGGGCTTCTCGATGGATGCGGAAATTATTGGAAAAGCAAAGGAAATACTCGCAATCACCACGATGGAGCATTCGGTTGATTCGTGTTCAGATTTATTGGAGTGCAAAGAAATAAACACTAAGAACTCATTTCTGAGGGATGGCACACTGAAACAGCATAAGCAGATCTGTGGGGTGAGCCAACTATGCCTTTCTCCAGAAACCCGGCCAATTTCTCAGCAGCATCTGGGCTGCCACTGACGAATCTGGTACCACCCTCAATAATAATGATGGTATTTGTTAAGCAAGTACTATGTGTCAAGCACTGTTCTAAGCGCTGGGGTAGGTTGGACACAGTCCAAGCAAATCGGGTTGGACAGTCCCTATCCCACAAGGGCTCACAGCCTTAATCACCGTTTTACAGATGAGGTAACTGAGGCATAGAGAAGTGAGGTGACTTGTCCAAGGTCACACAGCAGACACGTAACAGAGCTGGGATTAGAACCCAGGTCCTTCGGACTCCCGGACCCGTGCTGTATCCACTAGGCCATACTGCACCCACCCAGCACGAAGCCCTCCAAGAAGAGCACCGACTTCAGCCCCAACAGGATCCTCTCCAACAGAGCTGGCCCCGGCCCCAGGAGCAGGGACAGTGACCAGGAAGCCTCCCACCCTCCCATATCCGTGCAGCAGGAAGGGCTGCATCTGGCTGGGGCTCAGCTGCAAGGCTTGGGTGAAGTGGTTCCCTTCCAGCCCCAGGGCACTGAGCTGGGCAGAGACCCCGGAACAGGCTAAAAAAATAAAAATCAAAGAGGCCCATGGCCTCAGCAGATGTGGCCCACGGTACCCTAGTCGAGGCCTTTGTCACCAGGGAGCCAGGTGCTCCCATAAAGCCTGCCCCATCTGCGACGGGACCTCAGGTTGGACACCTGCCTTCTGCCTCCCCAGCGGAGGGCCGGTCGTGGGGGGGACTCTCTGTGGCCAACAGGACGAGGCCCACCACACCCACCACGATCATTCCTCTCCGCTCTGGGACCATTTCCTCTTCATCTTGGTTCCACAAGGCGCAGGGCGGCACATTTTTCGCTACGACACGTTATTCGGGTGAAAATCTTCAAGATGCTATCAGGTGGCCCTTTTCTGTGACTTCAGGGGCGACCCATCTCTCACTTTGCATTACTAAGTTGCCCGATCTGACGAGCAGGAGGAGCCAGGGAAGAGGGAGGCCGGGGCTTTCAGTGAAGCCAGGGAGGCAGGAACCCGGGATCTCCACAGGATCGCCTCCGAATCGGATGAACCTGGAGCCGAGCCCCGCGGCAGGGAGGACCCCGGTCCGGGCCGCTGCAGATGGGGCTTTCCTGGCCGGTCACCGTGAGCCTGCTGCTCCTGTCGCTCTTGGGGCCGCGGAAGGGGAAGAGCCAGAGCTGCCTTCCCGCTGTCCTAAATTTAAAATAAATGCCCTGGCACTGGGGCTCCTGTGCCCGTGGAGATGGCCAGCCGTGGGGAGACAGTGGCAGGCATTCTTTAATTACAAAACGAAAAAAAAAATAAATTCCTCCAGGTTGGGAAGCCCGCTTGATCTGTGCCCCAAGGAGCTGGGGTGGCTGCGAGCACGGAAAAGGGTATTGATTTGCATTTTTCAGAAACATTCTCTCCTTCTCTAGTACATTTTAAACAAGTTTTGGATCCTGATGGCAGGAAGGGCCCGGCTGCAAACCCATCCCACAGCAGGGACAACAGAACTGGGGAACCAAAAAAAATACCCGGTTCACACTGGCAGTAACCAAACGAGGCAACTCATTACCGAGCCCTAAATTAATCCCTTCAGCTGAGAGAAGGAAGATCTAACGAGTTATCTCAACTCGCTGCCTCGAATTCCTCAACTCCAACTCTCATCTGGACCCCTCCAATCTGGATTCCGTCCCCTCCACTCCACTGACACTGCCCTCTCAAAGGGCACCAATGACCTCCTTCTTGCCAAATCCAATGGCTCCTACTCTATCTTAATCCTCCTCGACCACTCAGCTGCCTTTGACACTGTCGACCGTCCCCTTCTCCTCAACACGTTATCCAACCTTGGATTCACGAACCCCGTCTTCTCCTGGTTCTCCTCTATCACTCTGACCGTTCATTTTCAGTCTCCTTCGCGGGCTCCTCCTCCCCATCCCATCCCCTAACTGCAGGGGTTCCTCAAGGGTCAGTTCTTGGTCCCCTTCAGTCCTCCATCTATACTCACTCCCTTGGTGAACTCATTCGCTCTCACAGCTTCAACTATCACCTCTACATAGATGACACCCAAATCTACATCTCCTCCCCTGTTCTCTCTCCCTCCCTCCAGGCTCATATCTCCTCCTGCCTTCAGGACACCTCCACCTGGATGTCCACCCCCCCACCTAATACTCAGCAGGTCCAAGATAGAGCTCCTTATCTTCCCTCTCAAACCCTGTCCTCTCCCTGACTTTCCAGTCACTGTGGACAGCACTACCCTCCTTTCCATCTCACAAGCCCGCAACCTTGGCGTCATCCTCGACTCCGCTCTCTCATTCACCCCACACATCCAATCCGTCACCAAAACCTGCCAGTCTCACCTCCACAAGATCGCCAAGATCCACCCTTTCCTCTCCATCCAAACCATTACCTTGTTGGTACAATCACTCATCGTATCCCGACTGGATTACTGCATCAGCATCCTTTCTGATCTCCCAACCTCCTGTCTCTACCCACTTCAGTCTATCTATACTTCACTCTGCTGCCCGGATTACCTTTGTACAGAAACGCTTTGGGTATGTCACTCCCCTCCTCAAAAGTCTCCAGTGGTTGCCTATCAACCTTCGCATGAAGCAAAAACTCCTCACTACTGGCTTCAAAGCTCTCCATCTACAGCCCATCCCAAACGCTCCGCTTCTCTGCCGCTAACCTCCTCACTGTGCCTCTTTCTCGCCTGTCCCACGGTCAACCCCCGGCCCACACTCTACCACTGGCCTGGAATGTCCTCCCTCCTCATATCGGCCAAACCACCTCACTTGCCCCCCCCACCCCCCAAAGTCCTACTGAGAGCTCACCTCCTCCAGGAGGCCTTCCCAGACTGAGCTCCCCCTTTTCCTCAGCTCCTCCCCTCCCCATCGCCCCTACTCCCTCCCCCTACTCTGCCCCCTACCCCGCCCCCAAGCACTTTTGTATATTTGTACATATTTATTAGTCTATTAATTTTATTAATGATATGTATACATATCTATAATTCTATTCATTTATTTTGATGCCATTGATGCCTGTCTACTTGTTTTGTTTTGTTGTCTGCTTCCCCCCTTCTAGACTGTGAGCCCATTGTTGGGTAGGGATTGTCTCTGTTGCCGAACTGCACTGTCCTAATTGTACTTACTGTGTGCTCTGCACACAATAAATACGATTGAACGAATAACAGGGGTGCTCGGGGCGGCCGTACCTTCGGCAGTATGCACCTCTAGTGTGCATGCACCTTGTCTTCCTTTCCTCTCACTGCGTCTTCCATTTTCCTTGCCTGTCCTCTTGTCCTGGGCAGGCCATACGTCCCGTCCTCCCACCCCATCCCTTGACATGTTTTTCCAGGAACTCTGTTAAGTTTCTCTCCTCTCTTCAGAGACTTTTTCTTCCCAATCTCCCCAATTCTTTCATTTATCATCTCATGGCCTGTTCTCTTTGGAGGATGCCATGCTTCTCCCTCCTCTTCTCCCTTCACCACTTTTTGGGGCAGATGTCTTTCTTCAGTGACATTTCCTTTACCTCCTCGCTCCTGAGACTTTTATCTCCCTTCTGTCCTGATCTTTTCTTTCCCGCTCCTCCAAGTTGAGATGGTAGATGGTTTTCATCAAAAGCAACGTTGAAATCATCTGCTAGGGAGAGAAAGGAAGCTGGTGTAACAGTGGTATTTATTCATTCAATCGTATTTATTCAACGCTTACTGTGTGCAGAGCACTGTACTAAGCGCTTGGGAAGTACAAGTTGGCAACATATAGAGACGGTCCCTACCCAACAACGGGCTCACAGTGCAGAAGGGGGAGACAGACAACAAAACAAAACATGTGGAGAGGTGTCAAGTCATCAGAATAAATAGAAGTAAAGCTAGACACACATCGTTAACAAAATTAATAGAATAGTAAATATGTACAAGTAAAATGAATAGAGAAATAAATCCGTAAAAGCATATATACAGGTGCTGTGGGGAGGGGAAGGAGGTAGGGAAGGGGGGATGGGGAGGTGGAGAGGAAAAAGGGGGCTCAGTCTGGGAAGACCCTCCCTTGTGCAGAACACTGTGGCACGTTGTTGACGGCACTACCATCCTTCCAGTCTCACAAGCCCGCAAACTTGGTGTCATCCTCGACTCCGCTCTCTCATTCACCCCTCACATCCAAGCCGTCACCAAAACCTGCCGGTCTCAGCTCCACAACATTGACAAGATCCGCCCTTTCCTCTCCATCCAAAACGCTACCCTGCTCGTTCAAGCTCTCATCCTATCCCGTCTGGACTACTGCATCAGCCTTCTCTCTGATCTCCCATCCTCGTGTCTCTCCCCACTTCAATCCATACTTCATGCTGCTGCCCGGATTGTCTTTGTCTAGAACTGCTCTGGGCATGTTACTCCCCTCTTCAAAAATCCCCAGTGGCTACCAATCAATCAGCGCATCAGGCAGAAACTCCTCACTCTCGGCTTCAAGGCTGTCCATCACCTCGCCCCCTCCTACTTCACCTCCCTTCTCTCCTTCTACAGCCCAGCCTGCACCCTCTGCTCCTCTGGCGCTAATCTCCTCACCGTGCCTCGTTCTCACCTGTCCCGCCGTCGACCCCCGGCCCACATCATCCCTCTGGCCCGGAATGCCCTCCCTCTGCCCATCTGCCAAGCTAGCTCTCTTCCTCCCTTCAAGGCCCTACTGAGAGCTCACCTCCTCCAGGAGGCCTTCCCAGACTGAGCCCCCTCCTTCCTCTCCTCCTTGTTCCCCTCTCCATCCCCCCGTCTTACCTCCTTCCCTTCCCCACAGCACCTGTATATATGTATGTACATATTTATTACTCTATTCATTTTACTTGTACATACCTATTCTATTTATTTTGTTAATATGTTTGGTTTTGTTCTCTGTCTCCCCCTTCTAGACTGTGAGCCCACTGTTGGGTAGGGACTGTCTCTATATGTTGCCAACTTGTACTTCCCAAGCACTTAGTACAGTGCTCTGCACACAGTAAGCACTCAATAAATACGATTGATTGATTAATTGACTAATATAATACAGTTAGAAAACGGATTCCTCCCTTCGAGGAAACCACAGCCCAGCAGGGGAGCCAAACACCAACTACCTTACAGCTAGAAGAAGAGAAAGGAAAATTGGATGTGCAGATAAGAAAATGCTTAGAGAAGCAGCATGGCACAGTGGATAGAGTACAGGCCTGGGAGTCAGACGGTCATGGGTTCTAATCCCGCCTCTGCCCCTTGTCTGCTATGTGACCTTAGGCAACTCACTTCACTTCTCTGGGCCTCAGTTCCCTCATCTGTTAATTGGGGATTGATACTGAGCCCCAAGTGGGGCAGGGACTGTGTCCAACCCAATTTGCTTGTATCCACCCCAGCACTTAGTACAGTGCCTGACACATAGTAAGCGCTTAACAAATGCCATTACTATTATTATTAATAATGAAAAGCCAGTGTGTTTAAACGTGTTACAGGTAGGTAAGTGTGGGTGCAATGTTGGCCATGAAGGGCTCATGTTGTAATTAGGCGGAGTATGGACCACCTGGACAAAAGAAAAATGAATCAAAGATGAGCTCCCGGAGGCCATATGACCGCAGGAGGGCTGTGAAGCTGGGGAGAGATGTGGTATGATGGATGTGGAAGGGGGCAGGGGGTAAAAGAAGCTCCAGGCCAGAGGGAGTGTGTGAGCCAGGAGTCGGAGATGCACGAGATGAGCATGAGGCATAGTGAGTAGGTAGGTCCGAGAGGGGACTGAAGGTGCGGTTCTTCCTTTTTAAGCTGGGCGAGAGACGGTTGATAAGATGTACTCCCATGGCAGGATGTCCATTCATTCATTCAATCCTATTTATTGAGTACGTACGGTGTGCAAAGCAGTGTACTAAGCGCTCGGGAGAGTACAAGTCATGTGAACGGTAGTTGCCCGCCCGCTGTGCCCAAAGCATCCTTCGATCCAGGGGCGTCCTTTAGCACCGGCACTACAGGGTCAGCATACTCCAACCATGCCCCTTTGGGGTCAGATCTGACACTCGTTCCTTAGGAATTTACCCGTCGTTACCTAACCTTGGAGCCTGTCCTCAGGGAAAGCAGGGCTTCAGGATCTTGGCTGCAGGGATCTCCCACAGAGAAACCTGGTCCTGGAGTTTCTGCACCTGCCTGCAAGCCATCCATCAGGGGCCATCTACAATTGCACAGGGCAGAGAAAGAGAAACCCAACAGATCTTTGACAGTGCTCGGTACACAGTAAGTGTGAAGAATCAAGTAGAGGGCTTGAGGAGATTCTCTCCTCTCTGTGCCCCAAACTCATCTCTTTTTTTGGTGCAAAGGAGAGGATTGTACTGAATGAAATTTTGGAATGCTTTGGAATTAGGGCTCTTCTGGGGTAAGACAAGAATCTCAGCAGTGGGAGATGAAAGCGATGAGCAACTCTGTGTCTGTGCGTTATGTTGTTCTGATGTTGTTGTCCCAAGTTATTGCATGCAAGTGAGATGTTTATTTCAGTGGATGGGAACAAACTGTTCCATAATCAGATTGTCTTTTCATTTTATAACACCAGTTTAATGAATGAATGAAAAGGAAGAAAAGGAGTTCTGTTTTGGACACGCCTAGTTTGAGGTGTCAGCAGAACATAGTGTACATGATCCCTGCTCAAGGACTCTTACAGTCTAGATGGAAGGAGGGACAAAAAGAAGATTCCAGGTAGGAGGAGTTCATAGAAGATAACGTATTAAAGTACTGATGCACACGTTGAGTGCTGACCTAAGGCTCCAGAGTCGCCACAAGAGAGCAGCTGCCCTGATTACCCTGGCCATGGCCGGTTCCTCTGGATTCCCTCAGCCCAGCCGTCGTCCAAACAACCCCACACAACCTTCAAGAAGCAGTGAAGCGAGTGGAAAGCGCACAGTGCTGTGAATTGAGAGGCCTAGGTTCTAATCCCGGCTACTTTTGTGTGCTGTGTGACCTTGGGAAAGACTTGTTGGCTTCTCTGTGCTGTTACCTCATCTGTAAAATAGGGATTAAGACTGTGAGCCCATGTGGGACATAAAGCGTGTCCTACTTGAATACCTTGCACTTATTCTAGTGCTTAGGACAGTGCCTGGCACATGGCAAGCGCTTAACAAATACCAGTTTTTTAAAAAGGATCTGGGTTCTAATCCCAGCCCTGCCACTTTTCTGCTGTGTCCCCTCAGGCAAGTCATTTAACTTTTCTGGGCCTCAGTTACCTCATCTGTAAAAGGGGGGTTAAGACTGTGAGCCTCATGTAGCCTGGTGTAGTGGATAGAGCATGGGCCTGGGAGTCAGAACTTCATGGGTTCAAGCTTCGCCGCTTGCCTGCTGCGTGACCCTGGGCAAGTCACTCCACTTCTCAGGGCTCAGTTCTCTCATGTGTAAAATGGGGATTAAGACTGGGAGCCCCATGTCGGGTAGGGACTGCCCAACCCAATTTACTTGTCTCCACCCCGGCGCCTAGTACAGTGCCTGGCACATAGTAAGTGCTTAACAAATACCATAATAATAATAATTATTATTATTCTTATGTGGGACAGGGATTGTGTTCTACCCGATTAGCTTGAATCAACCCAGCATCTAGTACAGTGCCTAGTACATAGTAAGGGCTTAACAAACACCAGAAAAAGAAAAAGAAGACAGGTGCTGGGACAGGGTTCAAGTGGGAAGAGGAGGAGTTCTGTTTTGGACATGTCTAATTCGAGGTGCCGGTGAGACATAGTACACGTGATACTTCACTCTGCTGCCCGGATTATCTTTCTACAGAAACGCTCTGGGAGTGACACCCCCCTCCTCAAAACTCTCCAATGGTTGCCTATCAATCTTTGCATGAAGCAAAAACTCATTATTGGGTCTGATCACCTCGCCCCCTCCTACCTCACCTCCCTTCTCTCCTTCTACAGCCCAGCCCACACACTTGGCTCCTCTCTCGCTAACCTCCTCACTGTGCCTCGTTCTCGCCCGTTCCGCTGTCGACCCCTAGCCCACGTCCTATCTCTGGCCTGGAATGCCCTCCTTCCTCACATCCATCAAACTAGCACACTTCCCCCTTTCAAAGCCCTACTGAAGGCTCATCTCCTCCAGGAGGCCTTCCCAGACTAAGCCCCCCTTTTCCTCTGCTCTCTCTCTCCCCTCCCCATCGTCCCGACTCTCTCCCTCTACTCTACTTGGAGAAGCAGCGTGGCTCAGTGGAAAAAGCACAGGTTTTGGAGTCAGTGGTCATGGGTTCAAATCCCAGTTCCGCCATTTGCCAGTTGTGTGACTTTGGGGAAGTCACTTAACTTCTCTGGGCCTCAGTTACCTCATCTGTAAAATGGGGATTGACTGTGAGCCCCTGTGGGACAACCTCATCACCTTGTAGCCTCCCCAGCACTTAGAACAGTGCTTTGCACATAGTAAGTGCTTAACAAAATGCCATTATTATTACTTCCCTGCCCTCCCCACAGCACTTGTGTATATATGTACATATTTATTATTCTGTTTATTTTATTAATGGTGTGTATACGTCTATAATTCTATTTATTTATATTGATGCTATTGATGCCTGTCTACGTGTTTTGCTGCCTGTCTCCCCCTTTATAGACTGTGATTCCATTGCGGGCAGGGATTGTCTCTATTTGTTAATGAATTGTACTTTCTAAGCACTTAGTACAGTGCTCTGCACATCAAGCTCTCAGTAAACGAGTAGCATCGTGGCCTAGTGGAAAGAGCACGAGCTTGGGAGTCACAGGTCGTGGGTTCTAATCCCGGCTCCGCCGCTATCAGCTGTGTGACTTTGGGCAAGTCACTTCACTTCTCTGTGCCTCAGTTACCACATCTGTAAAATGGACTGTGAGCCCCACTTGATTACCTTGTATCTACCCCACGTTTAGAACAGTGTTTAGCACATAGTAAGCGCTTAACAAATGCCATCATTATCATTATTATTATTAAATGAATTGAATGAAGTACTAAAGTACTGATGTGCCAGTTGAGGGCGGATGTAACACTCCAGAGTTGCCACAAGAGGGCAGCAACGGCCGGCTCCTCTGGTCTCCCACAATCCCGCCTCCGTCCAAATAACCCCACACAACCCTCAAGAAGCAGGGAAGCCAGTGGAAAGTGCACAGAGCTGGGAGTTGGGAGACCTGGATTCAAGTCCCGGCTCCGCCACTTGTGTGCTGTGTGATTTTGGGCAAAGGCTCTTTGGTTTCTCTGGGCCTCGGTTGGCTTATCTCTCAAACTGGGGGTGAAGCACTTGTTCTCCATCTTCTCCGGGGAGCCCCATGTGGAACGCAGGCTGCCTCTGCTCTAACCGTACAGTCCCCACACCAGCGACTGGCCAAGAGTAATCGCTGAACGAGCACTATGTACTAGGCACTGTACTAGATGCTGGGTTGATTCAAGCTAATCGAGTAGAACACATGCGAGTACTAAACCAGCCTCCCCAGCGGAGGGCTGGTCATGCGGGGGACTCTCTGTGGCCAACAGCACGAGGCCCACCAGACCCACCACGATCATTCCTCTCTGCTCTGGGACCGTTTCCTCTTCGTCTTGTCGGTTCCACAAGGCGCAGGGCAGCGTGTTTTTCACTACGACACTTTATTCGGGCGAAAATCTTCAAGATGCTATCAGGCGGCCTTTTTCCGTGACTTCAGGGGTGACCCGCCTCTCACTTTGCATTACTAAGTTGCCCGATATGACGGGCAGGAGGAGCCAGGGAAGAGGGAGGCCGGGGCTTTCGGTGAAGCCGGGGAGGAAGGAACCTGGGATCACCACAAGATCACCTCCGAATTGGATGAACCTGGAGCCGAGCCCCGCGGCAGGGAGGAATCCGGTCTGGGCCACTGAAGCTGGGGCTTTCCTGGCCGGTCACCGTAAGCCGCTGCTCCTGTCGCTGCGGGAGGGGAAGAGCCACAGCTGCCTTCCCACTGCCCTAAATTTAAAATAAATGCCCTGGCACTGGCGCTCCTGTGCCCGTGGAGATGACCAGCCGTGGGGAGACAGTGGCAGGCATTCTTTAGTTACAAAACAAAGAAAAAAATAAATTCCTCCAGGTTGGGAAGCCCGCTTGATCTGTGCCCCAAGGAGCTGGGGTGGCTGCGAGCACGGAAAACGGTATTGATTTGCATTTTTCAGAAACATTCTCTCCTTCTCTAGTACATTTTAAACAAAGTTTTGGATCCTGATGGCAGGAAGGGCCCGGCTGCAAACCCATCCCAAAGCAGGGACAACAGAACTGGGGAACCAAAAATGATACACGGTTCATGCTGGCAGTAACCAAACGAGGCAACTCATTACCGAGCCCTAAATTAATCCCTTCAGCTGAGAGAAGGAAGATCTAATGAGTTGTCCACACTCACTGCCTCGAATTCCTCAGCTCCACCTCTCACCTGGACCTCTCCAATCTGGATTCCGTCCCCTCCACTCCACTGACACTGCCCTCTCAAAGGGCACCAATGACCTCCTTCTTGCCAAATCCAATGGCTCCTACTCTATCTTAATCCTCCTCGACCACTCAGCTGCCTTTGACACTGTCGACCGTCCCCTTCTCCTCAACACGTTATCCAACCTTGGCTTCATGAACCCCGTCCTCCCCTGGTTCTCCTCTATCACTCTGACCGTTCATTCTCAGTCTCCTTCGCGGGCTCCTCCTCCCCATCCCATCCCCTAACTGCAGGGGTTCCTCAAGGGTCAGTTCTTGGTCCCCTTCAGTCCTCCATCTATACTCACTCCCTTGGTGAACTCATTCACTTCCACAGCTTCATCTATCATCTCTACACAGATGACACCCAAATCTACATCTCCTCCCCTGTTCTCTCTCCTTCCCTCCAGGCTCGTATCTCCTCCTTGACTTCAGGACATCTCCACCTGGATGTCTGCCCACCACCTAATACTCAACATGTCCAAGATAGAACTTCTTATCTTCCCTCCCAAACCCCGTCCTCTACCTGACTTTCCCGTCACTGTGGATGGCACTACCATCCTTCCCACCTCACAAGCCAGCAAACTTGGTGTCGTCCTCGACTCCGCTCTCTCATTCACCCCACACATCCACTCCGTCACCAAAACATGCCGGTCTCACCTCCACAACATCGCCAAGATCCGCCCTTTCGTCTCCATCCAAACCATTACCTTGTTGGTACAATCACTCATCCAATCCCAACTGGATTACTGCATCAGCATCCTTTCTGATCTCCCTACCTCCTGTCTCTACCCACTTCAGTCTATCTATACTTCACTCTGCTGCCCGGATTACCTTTGTACAGAAACGCTTTGGGTATGTCACTCCCCTCCTCAAAAGTCTCCAGTGGTTGCCTATCAACCTTCGCATTAAGCAAAAACTCCTCACTACTGGCTTCAAAGCTCTCTATCTACAGCCCATCCCACACGCTCCGTTTCTCTGCTGCTAACCTCCTCACTGTGTCTCTTTCTCTCCTGTCCCACGGTCAACCCCTGGCCCACACCCTACCTCTGGCCTGGAATGCCCTCCCTCCTTACATCCGCCAAACTAGCTCACTTCCCCTCACCTTCAAAACCCGACTGAGAGCTCACCTCCTCCAGGAGGCCTTCCCAGACTGAGCTCCCCCTTTTCCTCAGCTCCTCCCCTCCCCATCACCCCTACTCCCTCCCTGTACTCTGCCCCCTACCCCGCGCCCCAGCACTTTTGTATATTTGTACATATTTATTATTCTATTTATTTTGTTAATGATGTGTATATAAATCTATAATTCTATTTATTTTGATGCTATTAATGCCTGTCTACTTGTTTCATTGTCTGCTTCCCCCCTTCTAGACCGTGAGCCCGTTGTTGGGTAGGGATTGTCTCTATCTGCTGCCAAATTGTATTATCCTAATTGTACCTACTGTGTGCTCTGCACACAATAAATACGATTGAACGAATAACAGGGGTGCTCGGGACGGCCGTACCTTCGGCAGTACGCACCTCTGGCGTGCACGCGCCTCGTCTTCCTTCTCTCACTGTGTCTTCCATTTTCCTTGCTTGTCCTCTTCTCCTGGGCAGGCAATACGTCCCGTCCTCCAACCCCGTCCCTTGACATATTTCTCCAGGAACTCTGTTAAGTTTCTCTCCTCTCTTCAGAGACTTTTTCTTCCCAGTCTCCCCGATTCTTTCATTTGTCATCTCACGGACTGATCTCTTTGGAGGATGCCATGCTTCTCCCTCTTCTTCTCCCTTCACCACTTTTTGGAGCAGATGTCTTTCTTCAGTGATATTTCCTTTACCTCCTCGCTCCTGAGACTTTTATCTCCCTTCTGTCCTGATCTTTTCTTTCCCGCTCCTCGAAGTTGAGCTGGTAGATGGTTTTCATCAAAAGCAACGTTGAAATCATCTGCTAGGGAGAGAAAAGAAGCTGGTGTAACAGTGGTATTCATTCATTCATTCGTATTTATTGAACACTTACTGTGTGCAGAGCACTGTACTAACTGCTTGGGAAGTACAAGTTGGCAACATATAGAGACGGTCATCATCAATCCTATTTATTGAGTGCTTACTATGTGCAGAGCACTGTACTAAGCGCTTGGGAAGTACAAGTTGGCAACATATAGAGACAGTCCCTACCCAACATTGGGCTCACAGTCTAAAAGGGGGAGACAGAGAACAAAACCAAACATACTAACAAAATAAAATAAATAGAATAGATATGTACAAGTAAAATAAATAAATAGAGTAATAAATATGTACAAACATATATACATATATACAGGTGCTGTGGGGAAGGGAAGGAGGTAAGATGGGGGGATGGAGAGGGGGACGAGGGGGAGAGGAAGGAAGGGGCTCAGTCTGGGAAGGCCTCCTGGAGGAGGTGAGCTCTCAGCAGGGCCTTGAAGGGAGGAAGAGAGCTAGCTTGGCGGATGGGCAGAGGGAGGGCATTCCAGGCCCCGGGGGATGACGTGGGCCGGGGGTCAATGGCGGGACAGGTGAGAACGAGGTACGGTGAGGAGATTAGCGGCGGAGGAGCGGAGGGTGCGGGCTGGGCTGTAGAAGGAAAGAAGGGAGGTGAGGTAGGAGGGGGCGAGGTGATGGACAGCCTTGAAGCCCAGGGTGAGGAGTTTCAGCCTGATGCGTAGCCACTGGAGATTTTTGAGGAGATTTTTTGAGGAGATTTTTTCGGTCCCTACCCAACAATGGGCTCACAGTCTAGAAGGGGGAGACAGACAACAAAACATGTGGACAGGTGTCAAGTCATCAGAATAAATAGAAGTAAAGCCAGATGCTTTAACCAAATAAATAGAATAGTAAATATGTACAAGTAAAATAAATAGAGTAATATAGCTGTACAAACATATACACAGGTGCTGTGGGGAGGGGAAGGAGGTAGGGCGGGGAGGAGAGGAAAAATGGGGCTCAATCTGGGAAAAACCTCCCTTGTGCACAACACTGTGGCATGCACATGGAATAATATAATACAGTTAGAAAACGGATTCCTCCCTTCGAGGAAACCACAGCCCAGCAGGGGAGCCAAACACCAAATACCTTACAGCTAGAAGAAGAGAAAGGAAAATTGGATGTGCAGATAAGAAAATGCTTAGAGAAGCAGCCAGCATGGCATAGTGGATAGAGTACAGGCCTGGGAGTCAGACGGTCATGGGTTCTAATCCCGCCTCTGCCCCTTGTCTGCTGTGTGACCTTAGGCAACTCACTTCACTTCTCTGGGCCTCAGTTCCCTCATCTGTTAATTGGGGATTGAGTCTGAGCCCCAAGTGGGACAGGGACTGTGTCCAACCCAATTTGCTTGTATCCACCCCAGCGCTTAGTACAGTGCCTGACACATAGTAAGCGCTTAACAAATGCTATTACTATTATTATTAATAATGAAAAGCCAAATATTTAAGCCAGTGTGTGCAAACGTGTTACAGGTAGGTAAGTGTGGGTGCAATGTTGGCCATGAAGGGCTCATGTTGTAGTTAGGCAGAGTATGGACCACCTGGACAAAAGAAAAATGAATCAAAGATGAGCTCCCGGAGGCCACATGACCGCGGGAGGGCTGTGAAGCTGGGGAGAGCTGTGGTATGCTGGACGTGAAAGGGGGCAGCGGGTAGAAGAAGTTCCAGGCCAGAGGGAGTGTGTGAGCCAGGAGTCGGAGATGCACGAGATGAGCCTGAGGCATAGTGAGTAGGTCAGTCTGAGAAGGGACTGAAGGTGCCGTTCTTCCTCTTTAAGCTGGGCAAGAGACGTTTGAAGAGATGTACTCCCGTGGCAGGATGTCCATTCGTTCATTCAATCCTATTTATTAAGCACGTATGGTGTGCAAAGCATATGGTGTACTAAGCACTCGGGAGAGTACAACTCATGTTAACGGATAATTGCCCGCCCGCTGTGCCCAAAGCATCCTTCGATCCAGGGGCGTCCTTTAGCACCTGCACTACAGGGTCAGCATACTCCAACCATGCCCCTTTGGGGTCAGATCTGACACTCATTCCTTAGGAATTTACCTGTCCTTACCTCACCTTGGAGCCTGTCCTCAGGGAAGCTGGGCTTCGGGATCTTGGCCGCAGGGATCTCCCGCAGAGAAACCTGGTCCTGGAGTTTCTGCACCTGCTTGCAAGCCATCCATCAGGGGCCATCTACAACCCCACAGGGCAGAGAAAGAGAAACCCAACAGATCTTACAGTGCTCGGCACACAGTAAGCGCTCAATAAATACGACTGATCGATCAATGTTGGCCCAGCTCTCAACCGTCCTTGCTAATAGGACCCTGATAGGGCTCACCTCCTCCAGGAGGCCTTCCCAGACTGAGCCCTCTCCTTCCTCTCCCCCTCCTCTCCCTCTCCATCCCCCCCACCTTACCTCTTTCCCCTCCCCACAGCACCTGTACATATGTTTGTATGTATTTATTACTTTATTTTATTTGTACATATTTATTCTATTTATTTTATTTTGTTAATATGTTTTGTTTTGTTGTCTGTCTCCCCCTTCTAGACTGTGAGCCCACTGTTGGGTAGGGACCATCTCTATATGTTGCCAACTTGTACTTCCCAAGTCCTTAGTACAGTGCTCTGCACACAGTAAGTGCTCACTAAATACGGTTGAATGAGTGAATGAATGAATGAATGAAATGCCCCAAAATCCAAGGGAAGATGGAAATGGGAAATGATAAATGAGCCTGGGGAATCAACCCAGGCCAAAGACCTGAGAATCAGATGAAATGACCTGGTGGTGAATCCCAAGCAGCAAATGGTGCCCTCCCTCTGCACATCCGCCAAGCTAGCTCTTCCTCCCTTCAAAGCCCTGAGAGCTCACCTCCTCCAAGAGGCCTTCCCAGACTGAGCCCCCTTTTTCCTCTCCTCCTCCCCATCCCCCCCACCCTATCTCCTTCCCCTCCCCACAGCACCTGTATATGTTTGCACAGATTTACTACTCTATTTAACTTGTACATATTTACTATTCTACTTATTTTGTTAATGATGTGCATCTAGCTTTACTTCTATTTATTCTGATGACTTGACACCTGTCCACCTGTTTTGTTTTGTCGTCTGTCTCCCCATTCTAGACTGTGACCCCGTAGTTGGGTAGGGACCATCTCTGTATGTTGCCAACTCGTACTCCCAAGCACATAGTACAGTGCTCTGCACACAGTAAGCGCTCAATAAATATGACTAATCGAATGAATGAATGAAATGGTGCCGCGAACACCGTGGAGGGTTAAATCAGATAGTACGGGAGCCCGGGCTTTGGAGTCAGAGGTCATGGGTTCAAATCCCGGCTCCACCAATTGTCAGCTGTGTGACTTTGGGCAAGTCACTTAACTTCTCTGTGCCTCAGTTCCCTCATCTGTAAAATGGGGATTAAGACTGTGAGCCCCCCGTGGGACAATCTGATCACCCTGTAACCTCCCCAGCACTTAGAACAGTGCTTTGCACATAGTAAGTGCTTAGCAAATGCCATCATCATTATTATTATTATTATTACGGGCCCCTCTAGGCTGTAAGCTCCTCCCTCTAACTTGTAAGCTCCTGGTGGGCACAGAACATGCCCACCAACTCTATGGAACTGGGCTCTCTCAAGCGCTGCTTCCCTGCTGAATCAATCAATCAATCAATCAATCGTATTTATTGAGCGCTTACTATGTGCAGAGCACTGTACTAAGCGCTTGGGAAGTACAAATTGGCATCACATGAAGCTGAAGCCAAGCACTCAATCGGTACCACTGATTGATCTCAATCTCAGGACAGTGATTGGCACATAGTAAGTGCAAAGCGGCGTGGCTCAGTGGAAAGAGCGAGGGCCTGGGAGTCGGAGGTCATGCGTTCGAATCCCGGCTCCGCCACCTGTCGGCTGTGTGACCTTGGGCAAGCCACTTAACTTCTCTGTGCCTCAGTTACCTCATCTGCAAAATGGGGATTAAGACTGTGAGCCCCAAGTGGGACAACCTGGTCACCTTGTAGCCCCCACCCCCCCAAGCGCTTAGAACAGTGCTTTGCACATAGTAAGCGCTTAACAAACACCATTATTATTATTATTGACTGATTCCCAGTGAAATACAATCCGCTGATCTAAGGCTGAACCTTTACCGCCAATCCCGGCCCTTCCTTATGTGGCCAATGGTTACGCAATGTTTTTCCCTTCAGCGTGGGCCCAGAACCAGGCGAGCAGGAGTCTGACGGTGGTTTTCCGCCGCCGTTTGGCGCGGCCTAGTGGATAGAGCACAGGCCTGGGAGTCGGAGGACCTGGGTTCTAATCCCTACTCCACCACCTGCCTGCCGCGTGCCCTCGGGCAGGTCACTTCACTTCTCGGGGCCTCAGTTTCCTCATCTGTAAAACGGGGACTGAGGCTGTGAGCCCCAGGTGAGGGCAGACACTGTGTCCGCCCCGATCCGCTCGTCTCCACCCCGGAGCTCAGTACAGTGCCCGGCACTTTGTTAGGCACTCAACAAATACCACAGCTGTTATTAGTGCCCCTTCAAGTTATCCTGAAGGGTAAACTCCCCAGGAACGAGCCAAGGGTGTCCAGCCCATGGCCAGAGCCCTTCCTCCCCTCCCTCCCCTCTCCCCACCGCGGCCTGCAGCGGCCTACCTCCGCCCTCTGTCTGTCTGTCTGTCTGTCTGTCTGTCTGTCTGTCTGTGAGCTGGGCTGGGCCGGGCCGGGCCGGGCCGGGCCTGGGGGCAGAGCCCCCCTCTCTCCTCCCTCCTTCCCCCGCCCGCCGGGGCCCTGGGCATTGGGCACCAGCGGCGGGCGGGCGGGGCGGGGCCCGGCTGTAGGATGGATGACCCCGCGCCATCCTGACCGCTCCCGGGCTCTGGGGAGGAGGAGGAGGACGACGACGACGACGACGACGAAAATCCTCGCTTCTTCCGCCACCCGAGCGGGGAAGGAGGGCGTCGGCAGTGGTCGGGAAGGGGCCGGCCCCGCCGCTCGGCCGCCCTTCGCCCGTACGAACCATCGCCTCGCGAGCGCCTTCTGCGGCAGCTCCGCCCACCGCAGCCGGCCCCGCCGCGGGGCACGACGGGACTGGTAGTTCTGTGGCCCCGGCCGGACGCCCTCCAGAGCGAGCGCCGGACTACGACTCCCAGAAGCCTTTGCTCCCTCCCCTCGCGGCAGGGTCTGATCGAGTCGGTGCCTGGGGTGGGCTAGGTCAGTCCCCGCATTCGAGCGCGGATGATCGAGCGATCCCTCTGTGCCAATCGCTGGTGCGGGGATTTGGCGGCCAGAGCAGAGGCAGCGTCCCAGGCTAAGGAAGAGGGAGAACAGATGCCTTTCCCCCAGTTTTACAGATTGGGCATTGAAGCCCAGAGAAGCCAAAGAGCCTTTGCCCAAGGTCACGCAGCACACAAGTGTCAGAACCAGGACTAGGACCCAAGACTTCCAACTCCCAGCCCTGGGCACTTTCCTCTGGCTTCGCTGCTTCTTGAGGGTCGTGCGGAGTTGTTTGGATCTCCCATCCTCCTGTCTCTCCCCTCTTCAGTCTATACTTCACTCTGCTGCCCGGATTATATTTGTACAGAAACCCTCTGGGCATGTTACTTCCCTCCTCAAAAATCTCCAGTGCCCGCCAACGTACGCATCAAGCAAAAACCCCTCACCTCGGCTTCAAGGCTCTCCATCACCTCGCCCCCTCCTATCAATCAATCGATCGTATTTATTGAGCACCTACTGTGTGCAGAGCATTGTACTAAGCGCTTGGGAAGTACAAGTTGGCAACATATAGAGACAGTCCCTACCCAACAGTGGGCTCGCAGTCTCCTATCTCACCTCCCTTCTCTCCTTCTACAGCCCAGCCCGCACCCTCCGCTCCTCTGCCGCTAACCTCCTCGCCGTGCCTCGTTCTCGCCTGTCCCGCCGTCGACCCCCGGCCCACGTGCTTCCCCTGGCCTGGAATGCCCTCCCTCCGCACATCCGCCAAGCTAGCTCTCTTCCTCCCTTCAAAGCCCTACTGAGAGCTCACCCCCTCCAGGAGGCCTTCTCAGACTGAGCCCCCTTTTCCCCCCTTCCTCCCCATCCTCCCCCACCCCACAGCACTTGTATATATTTGTACAGATTTATTACTCTATTCATTTTACTTTTACATATTTACTACTCTATTTTGTTAATGATGTACATATAGCTATAATTCTATTTATTCTAACGATTTTGACACCTGTCTACATGTATTGTTTTGTTGTCTGTCTCCCCCTTCTAGACTGTGAGCCCATTGTTGGGTAGGGACCGTCTCTATATGTTGCCCACTTGTACTTCCCAAGTGCTTAGTACAATGCTCTGCACACAGTAAGAGCTCAATAAATACGATTGAATAATAATGATGGCATTTGTTAAGCGCTTCCTATGTGCAAAGCACTGTTCTAATCGCTGGGGAGGATACAAGGTGATCAGGTTGTCCCACGTGGGGCTCACAGTCTTAATCCCCATATTACAGATATTACAGATTACAGATGAGGTGACTGAGGCACAGAGAAATTGAGTGACTTGCCCAAAGTCACACAGCTGAGAATTGGCGGAGCCAGGATTTGAGCCCATGAGCTCTGACTCCCAAGCCCGTGCTCTGTGTACAGAGCCACGCTGCTTCTGTACTTCCCAAGTGCTTAGTACAGTGCTCTGCACACAGTAAGCGCTCAAATACAACTGAATGAATGAACGAAGTGACTTGCCCAAGGTCTCCCAGCAAACAAGTAGTGGAGCCGGGATTAGACTGACTCATCCTCTGACTCCCAAGCTCGTGCTCTTGCCACTCGGCCATCTGAAGTAGGCTCTGTCAACAGGGGAAGGAAGAAGGAGAAGGGGGAGGGAGTGGCAGAGGGAATAGGAGGTGGAGGAGAATGGGCGATGGAAGGAGAAGAGAGACGGAGGAGGCAAGAAAGAGCATTGGAAAATCCTAGTCCCAAAATCGGTAATGCTCCAGTCATAGGCTAACCAAGGAAAGCCTGGTTCAGCTGGCATCAGTGCAACCACAGACTGCTGAACCTGGGAGTGGAATCAGTATCAGTGGCGTAGTCTAATGGATGGAGCGTGGGCCTGCGAGTCAGGAGGACCTGACTTCTAACCCCGGGCTCTGCCACTTGCCCCCAGTGCGGCTTTGGGCAAGTCATTTAATTCGCCCACTAAATTCGATTGAATGATTAATTGATCTTCAACTGTTCATTCACTCTTTCAATCGCATTTATTGAGTGCTTACTGTGTGCAGAGCACTGTACTAAGCGCTTGGAAGAGTACAATACAACGATAAACAGACACATTCCCTGTTGGCTGTCTATTGGCCTCTTCCACCCTGCCTCCCTCATCTCTTGACCCTAATGGACAGGTACTTTATTGAGAAAACTGAAACCATCAGGCACGAGCTCCCTAAAATCTCCCCGGCTCCTCTCCTGTCCCTCCCTCCTCCTTCCCCTTCTTCAACTCTCCCATCTTTCCCGGCAATATCTCAAGAGATTCCCTTCCCTCCTCTCTGACTTCTAACCCGGGCTTTGCCACTTGCCCCCAGTGGGACTTTGGGCAAGTCACTTAATTTGCCTCTGCCTCAGTTACCTCATCTGTAAAATGGGGATGAAAACTGTGAGCCCAATGTGAACGATACGGACTGCGTCAGACCTGATTAGTTTATATCTGGAGAAGCAGTGTGGCTCAGTGGAAAGAGCACGGGCTTGCGAGCCAGAGGTCACGATTAATCCTGGCTCTGCCGCTTGTCGGCTGTGTGATTTTGGGCGAGTCACTTCACTTCTCTGTAAAATAGGGGTTAAGACTGTGAGCTCCACATGGGACAACCTGATGACCTTGTATCTACCCCAGCGCTTAGAACAGTGCTTGGCAGATAGTAAGCGCTTAAAAATACAGTCATTATTACCGTCTACTCCAGTGCATAGTACAGTGACTGGCGCACAGTAAGCAACTGACGAATGCCATTAAAAGAAGAAAAACCAAAGAAACCTCCGGCTCCAGTCAGTGCGCAGATGATGCCGGCACCTGATTGTGTAGTCCTTGTGTACCTAAAGCAGTCCACTCCCAGCTGCCACCGAGAGAGAGAGAGAGAAAAGGAGGAGGAGGCGGAGGAGACGACAGAGGCGCGGCCGCGTCCCCGCCGGGCCGGGGGAGGCTCCGCCCACGCCATTGGGGCCCGGCTCCGCGCGCCCCCGCTCCCCCGCGCGCCCCCGACCGGCGGCGCCCGGCCGCTTGTCCGGGGTGACGTCATCGCCCCTGTCTCCTAGCAACCGACGGGGCCCGTGGCGGCGGTTGGGCTCCCGGGATCCGCCGGCTCCGCTCCGCCCCGCCCCGCCATGGTAACCGGGCTGGACCCCCACCCTGCCGGGGGGACGGGGAGAGGGGGAGCGGCCCGGGAGGAGGGCTCAGGCGGCTCGGCTTGTCGTTCTGCCTCTGGCGTAGCTGAGCCCGGGGAAGCCCCGCAACCGCCCTGCGCCGTTCATGACCAAAAAGGAGACCCAGGAGCTTTAAGCATCCCCATTTACAAGATCCATTCATGACCACAAAGTAGGCCCAGGTCCCTGAGCTTTAAGCATCCACATTTACAAGACCTAACTTTCTATATTGCTGTGATTCCCTTTATTCATTCTCTAGCACTGTTAAATGAAGGCAGAATTTGATCGACCCTAGGAAGCTTTTGGGCTACACTGTGGTTAACTAACTCTCCAAGTCAGCGGTAGACGGGAAAGGAAAGACCGGCATACCCCACCGACCCCCAGAAATGATATGCTACACATAAACACTGAAAGATATCACAATAATTATGTGTGTGTGTGTGTGTATGTATACACACACCAATCTGCAACACGTATAGTCCTAAATATTTGTCAAAATCTTCTTTTTTAAAAATTATAGAAAATCTGCCTCCTCGAGAGCCAGATTCCCTATTTCCCATTGACTTGATGATGCCTAGGATCTGATTGATCAACGCATGGTCTTTTTCCAGAATTTCGACTACAATGTCCTAGTAGGTTTTTACTGAATCTGGAGGACACTTAGGATCTGGATAACTTCTCAACTAAAGTTAAATAATGTTTTCACGAGAATCTGACTGAGATGTCTTTGCAATGGACAATTTAGTCTCGAGTTGGAGAAAAAGGAAAGTGTATATCCCCCAACATGTTATTTTGGTTAATTAACTCTCACTGCTCTGTTTCATTCGTTATAGACGGCAAGGACCTTAAGGAGGTTGTGGTTCCATAGAAGGGTTGTTGGAGTTATGGTTATAAGTGCAGACGGTAAATATATTTCAACTATATTTAAAGATCTAAAATGTAACTTCATAGGTGTGTGTTATACCAGGCCTGAAGAAAAAAAAATGCCTTGTAAAATACTTTGATATCAAAGAACTGTTCTCTATATTTTGAGTTTAACACTTGATGGGTATTATGCTAAAAAATCCAGCGGTTCTTCTAAAAAACCTAAATACAATTCCACCCCCCAATTTGTATTCTTCAGTAACTATTCAGAAAGGGGAAAATGTTTGTTATGATAGTTCTCAACAGCTGTCGGTTTCGCTCCTGAATTTGAAGAGCTTACCGCTGGGAATTTCTGGGAATGTCTGGGAATTTCTCAGTTTAGGAAAGACATTTATATAGCCTACGAGTTTAGAAGCAGTGTGGCTTAGTGGATAGAGCAGGGGCCAGAAGGACCTGGCTTCTGATCTCGGCTCCACCGCTTATCTGCTGTGTGACCCCGGGCCAGTCGGTTCACTTCTCTGTGCCGCAGGGACCTCAGATGTAGAATGGGGATTGAGATTGTGAGCCCCACGTGGGACAGGGACTTTATCCAACTTGATTTGCTTGTATCCATCTGGGCGCTTAGTACAGTGCCCCCACATAGTAAGCCCTTAAATACCATCATTATTAGTATTCTGTGGGCCTCAGTTATCTCATCTGTAAAGTGGGGACTAAGAGAATGTGAGCCCCATGTGGAACAGGGACTGTGACCAACCTGATTAACTTTTATCTACCCCAGTGTTTAGAACAGTGTTTGGCACATCATACGTGCTTAACTAATTAACCATAATTAGTTTCAGAAACAGATAATGGACTGCGAGATAATAATCGACTCTGTCCTGAATCCTGATTCTAGTGTGAAAAGGTGCAAACATACTGTCACCTCTGTACTTTCATTCATTCATTCAATCGTATTTATTGAGCCCTTATTGTGTGCAGAGCACTGTCCTAAGCGCTTGGGAAGTACAGATTGGCAACATATAGAGACAGTCCCTACCCGGAAACGGACTCACAGTCTAGAAGGGGGAGACAGACAACAAAACGAAACATGTAGACAGGTGTCAATGTACTTGAGCCCACTCCCACCCCATCCCGCCCATGGCAGTTATGTCCATATCTTTAAACGCGGTTGCTTCCCCCTACCTGTTAATTTATTTCAGTTTCAGGACCTCCCATTAGACTGTAAGCTCCTTGAGGGAAGGGACTGTGTTCGTGCCCATTAACAGATGAGGGAAGTGAGGGGCAGAGAAATTGAGCGACTTGTCCAAGGTCACCTGGCAGACAGATGGTGGAGCCAGGATTAGAACCAGGTCCTTCTGACTCCCAGGGCTGTGCTCTATCCAGACCCGCCTTTTCCTCTTCTGGAGCCCCCTTTGCTGTCATCCCAGCTCCTCCACTTCCATCCCTCCTCCGGACATCCCTTTTGTAAAAGGGTCATATGTTGGGCTGTGTGCTGTGCGACCTTGGGCAAGTCACTTAATTTCTCTGTGCCTCAGTTACCTCATCTGTAAAATAGGGATTAAGACAGTCAGCCCTGAGTGGGATATGGACTGTGTCCAGCCTAATTGCCTTGTCCAGCTCGTAGAACAGTGACTGACACTGTTTTTTAAGCCCTTAAAAAATACCACAGTTATTATTATATCGTATTCTCCCAAGTGCTAAGTACAGGGCTCTGCCCAAAGCAAGTACTCAGTAAACACTATTGATTGATTGAATTCATACTGGATTACTAGAGGGGAAATCAGTCGTGTAGAGAGATGGTAGGTGGCACATCCCTAACCGTTACTGAGGGTAATCATCACCCTGTTCCTTCAAGAATCCTGTTGCTACTGTTGGAGAACTGAGCTAGGTGGACCAGTGGCATCTAGTGGGCCAGTGGGCCATAATGACATTTCTTAAGGGCCTCTGATTTTACACATGAAAATTGAGTTTGGTAATCAACTTCCTTTCTGATGGTCCTACTTGTTCTGGCTTTAGTATTTATCAGTCAACCACTGGTATTTATTGAGGGTCTAGCATGTGCAGAGCAGTGTACCAAGTGCTTGGAAAGTACATTTTGGCAACAAAGAGAGACAATCCCTACCCAACAATGGGCTCACAGTCTAGAAGGGGAGACAACAATACAAAGCAAAACAAAACAAGTAGACAGGCATCAATAGCATTCATACAATCATATTTATTGAGCGCTTACTGTGTGCAGAGCACTGTACTAAGTGCTTGGGAAGTACAAGTTGGCAACATATAGAGATGGTCCCTACCCAGCAGCGGGTTCACCGTCTAGAAGGGGGAGACAGACAACAAAACAAAACATATTAACAAAATAAAATAAATAGAACAGTAAATATGTACAAGTAAAATAGAGTAATAAATCTGTACAAACATATATACAGGTGCTGTGGGGAGGGGAAGGAGGTAGGGTGGGGGGGGATGGGGAGGGGGAGAGGAATGGGGGGCTCAGTCTGGGAAGGCCTCCTGGGAGGAAAGGGAGGAGAGAATTATAGATATATACACATCATTAATAAAATAAATAGAATAATAAATATGTACATGTATACACAAGTGCTGTGGGGTGGGGAGGGGGGTAGAGCAGAGGGAGGGAGTCGGGGCAACAGGGAGGGGAGGAGGAGCAGAGGAAAAGAGGGACTTAGTCTGGGAAGGCCTTCTGGGGGAGGTGAGCTTTCAGTAGGGCTTTGAAGAGGGGAAGTGTGCTAGTTTGGTGGATGTGAGGAGGGAGGGCATTCCAGGCCAGAGGTAGGACGTGGGCCAGGGGTCGACGGCCGGACAGGCGAGAATGAAGCACAGTGAGGTTAGAGGCAGAGGAGCGGAGTGTGCGGGCTGGGCTGTAGAAGGTGAGAAGGGAGGTGAGGTAAGAGGGGGCAGGGTGATGGAGAGCTTTGAAGCCAATAGTGAGGATTTGTCCATCACCACTCCTGCACGGACAAATCAAATGCAGTTTTCACCCTGCCACCCTAAACTCAAGTCCCGTGTCAGTCAGGAACTTTATATTGGGCTCTCGGTTTCCGAAGAGGCCTCAGTGGCTGCTTGCAACATTCTTGTTGTCCAAGCAGCCATATTTAGGAGCACATTGCTCAACCCAGTGGAGCAAGGGACCACAAAAAGTGCTCTACCTACCTTTGGTTTATGTTCACCACCTTTTCAATCAATCAATCAATCGTATTTATTGAGCGCTTACTGTGTGTAGAGCACTGTACTAAGCGCTTGGGAAGTACAAGTTGGCAACATATAGAGACAGTCCCTACCCAGCAGTGGGCTCACAGTCTAAAAGGGGGAGACAGAGAACAAAGCCAAACATACTAACAAAATAAAATAAATAGAATAGATATGTACAAGTAAAATAAATGGAGTAATAAATACGTACAAACATATATACATATATACAGGTGTTGTGGGGAAGGGAAGGAGGTAAGATGAGGGGGATGGAGAGGGGGACGAGGGGGAAAGGGAGGAAGGGGCTCAGTCAGGGAAGGCCTCCTGGAGGAAGTGAGCTCTCAGTAGGGCCTTGAAGGGAGGAAGAGAGCTAGCTTGGCGGATGGGCAGAGGGAGGGCATTCCAGGCCCCGGGGATGATGTGGGCCGGGGGTCGATGGCGGGACAGGTGAGAATGAGGCACGGTGAGGAGAGTAGCGGCAGAGGAGCGGAGGGTACGGGGTGGGCTGTAGAAGGAGAGAAGGGAGGTGAGGTAGGAGGGGGCAAGGTGATGGACAGCCGTGAAGCTGAGGGTGAGGAGTTTCTGCCTGATGCGCAGATTGATTGGTAGCCACTGGAGATTTTTGAGGAGGGGAGTAACATGCCCAGAGCATTTCTGGACAAAGACAATCTGGGCAGCAGCACGAAGTATGGATTGAAGTGGGGAGAGACATGAGGATGGGAGATCAGAGAGATGGCTGATACAGTAGTCCAGACGGGATAGGATGAGAGCTTGAACGAGCAGGGTAGCGGTTTGGATGGAGAGGAAAGGGCGGATCTTGGCGATGTTGCGGAGCTGAGACCGGCAGGTTTTGGTGACGGCGTGGATGTGAGGGGTGAATGAGAGAGCGGAGTCGAGGATGACACCAAGGTTGCAGGCTTGTGAGACGGGAAGGGTGGTAGTGCCGTCAACAGAGGTGGGAAAGTCAGGGAGAGGGCAGGGTTTGGGAGAGAAGACAAGGAGTTCAGTCTTGGACATATTGAGTTTTAGGTGTCGGGCAGACATCCAGATGGAGATGTCCTGAAGGCAGGAGGAGATGCGAGCCTGGAGAGAGGGGGAGAGAGCAGTGGCAGAGATGTAGATCTGGGTGTCATCAGTGTAGAGGTGATAGTTGAAGCCATGGGAGCGAATGAGGTCACCAAGGGACTGAGTGTAGATCGAGAACAGAAGGGGACCAAGCACTGAACATTGGGGAACCCCCACAGTAAGGGGATGGGAGGGGGCGGAGGAGCCTGCAAAAGAGACTGAGAATGAACGACTGGAGAGATAAGAGGAGAACCAGGAGAGGATGGAGTCTGTGAAGCCAAGGTCGGATAGCGTGTTGAGGAGAAGGGGGTGGTCCACAGTGTCGAAGGCAGCTGAGAGGTCGAGGAGGATTAGGACAGAGTATGAGCCGTTGGATTTGGCAAGCAAGAGGTCATTGGTGACCTTTGAGAGGGCAGTTTCCGTGGAATGTAGGGGACGGAAGCCAGACTGGAGGGGGTCGAGAAGAGAGTAGGTGTTGAGGACTTCGAGGCAGCACGCGTAGACAACTTGTTCAAGGAGTTTGGAAAGGAATGGTAGGAGGGATATGGGGCGATAACTAGAAGGTGAGGTGGGGTTAAGAGAGGGTTTTTTTAGGATGGGAGAGACATGGGCATGTTTGAAGGCAGAGGGGAAGGAACCAGTGGAGAGAGAGCGGTTGAAGATGGAGGTTAAGGGGGGGAGAAGGGATGGAGCGAGAGATTTCATGAGATGAGAGGGAATGGGGTCAGAAGCACAGGTGGCCGGAGTAGCACTTCAGAGGAGGGAGGAGAGCTCCTCTGAGGATACTGCTGGGAAGGATGGGAGAGTAGCAGAGAGTGTGGAGAGCCGGGGGGTTGGAGAAGGAGGGGGAGTGACCTTGGGGAGGTCGGACCTGATGGATTTAATTTTGTTAATGAAGTAGGAGGCCAGATCGTTGGGGGTGAGGGAAGGAGGAGGGGGAGGAACCGGAGGCCTGAGTAGGGAGTTAAATGTACGGAAGAGCTGGCGGGGATGATGGGCATGGGTGTCAATAAGGGAGGAGAAATAGTTTTGTCTGGCAGAGGAGAGGGCTGAGTTAAGGCAGGAAAGGATAAACTTGAAGTGAAAGAGGTTGGCATGGTGTTTAGACCTTCGCCAGCAATGTTCGGCAGCTTGAGCATAAGAGCGAAGGAGGTGCACAGTGGCAGTGATACAGGGCTGTGGGTTAGTGGTACGAGAGCGTCGAAGGGAAAGGGGAGCGAGTGAGTCTAGCTGAGTAGAAAGGGCAGAGTTGAGAGCAGTAATCTGATCGTCAAGACTGGGTAGAGAGGAGAGGGAGGCGAGGTGGGGTGTGAGGCGCTCAGAAAGATGGATGGGGTCAAGAGAGCAGAGATCTCTATGAGGGAGTAATATGGATTTACAGGGGAAAGGAGTGTGAGTGAGGAGGCAGGTGAGAACATTATGATCAGAGAGAGGGATTTCAGAGTTGGTGAGGGTGGACACAGTGCAGCGATAGGAGATGACGAGGTCGAGAGTATGACCAAGTTGGTGAGTGGGTGAGGTGGGGTGGAGCAAGAGGTTGGCAGCGTCGAGGAGAGATAGAAGGTGGGCGGCAGAGGCATCATCAGGGAGGAGTCATCAGGAGTCATCCGTTTTCAGCCACACACAAGGAGAAAGCACCACTGTCGGTAGCTAGGACTTTGAATATGAAGAATAGATATCTTTGTGTGAATTCATATGACCGAAATAACTACATTTAGTGCCAATTAACGCAGACCATTTAACACCATTTTGAACAGATACCTCCAAGTGGCTTCTCGGTGACTTAATCAATTTCTATGTGTTTTCTGTAATGTGTAGTATGGAGCATTAGAGTTATTCAGTATAAGGACTTAATAAATGTTTGTGTTTATGATTGCAAATAACAGACAATAGACTGTGAGCCCACTGTTGGGTAGGGACTGTCTCTATATGTTGCCAACTTGTACTTCCCAAGCGCTTAGTACAGTGATCTGCACACAGTAAGCGCTCAATAAATACGATTGAATGAATGAATGAACGCCGGGGTGGCTCCCAAGGAGATCGGGTTGGACGCAGGCCTTGTCCCGCAGCGGGCTCTTACCATGTGTATTACTCTATTTATTTATTTATTTATCTTATATTACTCTTTATTTACTTATTTTATTTGTACATGTTTATTCTATTTATTTTATTTTGTTAATATGTTTTGTTTTGTTGTCTGTCTCCCCCTTCTAGACTGTGAACCCACTGTTGGGTAGGGACCGTCTCTATATGTTGCCGATTTGTACTTCCCAAGCGCTTAGTACAGTGCTCTGCACACAGTAAGCGCTCAATAAATACGAATGAATGAATGAATAATGGTATTTTGTTAAGCGCTTACTATGTGCCAAGCACTGTGCTTACTATGTGCGAGGCACTGTACTAAGCACTGGGGTGGATACAAGCAAATTGGGTTGGACATAGTCCCTGTCCCATGTGGGGCTCACAGTCTCAATCCCCTTTTTACAGATGAGGTAACTGAGGCCCAGAGAAGTGAAGTGACTTGCCCAAGGTCGCACAGCAGACAGGTGGAGGAGCCAGAATAAGAACGAATGACCTTCTGACTCCCAGGCCCGTGCTCTATCCACTACACTATGCTGCTTCTCTAGTAAATAAACTCTGAGATGATGTAATCTAGATTTATTTTTCTAAAGATTTTCTAATAAATCCTAATATAAAATTTAAATTTTGTGAGAGAAGCTGTTAATGAATAGAGAATATTCATTTATGGGTTTTCATTTGAATGTGCTCTTTAGCATGCAGTGATGATCTGTGCACTAATAGTATGTTTTGTATTCACTCATTTTTATAGGCACTCCAATTAAAAAAAACCTATTGTACCCTGCAACAGTTCAATATGCAAAGCATCTTCATCACCTTATAGAACTAGCACAGTACGCTGTGAAAGAATTTAATCCTCAAGATGCCCTAAATCTTCTTCGGATTGCTACAGAGAAATATGAAATCCTGGTAATCCCAGGTAATTTAATATTTAAAGTGACTTTTTGTAACTTTAAAAAACAAACCACATTCTTATACATTCGGTGTTACCTGCTGTTTCGAAGCATATCAAACAGCCATTTAGATGTACATTGATCAAAGCCAAAAATGTTAAGTGAGACCTTGGCTTTCAATTTTTGATGGCTGGGTGAGGTGGATGCACCAACGCTTACCTCTACAGTCCATCCAGTCCTCTAGACAGGGCAGGGAACATGTATATCAACTCTGTTATATTGTACTCCCCCATATGCTTAGTACAGTGCTCTGCACACATTGACTGATTGATAAAATGGCACTCCTGCCCAGATCATCTTTCTGAAACCTCGCTTGGCACACATCATCTTTCACCTCAAAACCAGTGGGGCCTAGTGGAATAAGCACAGACCTGGGAGCCAGGAGTCACAGGTTCTAGTCCCAGCTCTGCTACTTGCCTGTTGCTCGACCTTGGGCAAGTCACTAATCTTCTCCGGGCCTCAGTTTTCTCATACGTTCCCGGCTCATACTATTTGCTCCACCCAAGCCCACCTCCAACCTGTGCTCTCAGCTCAGCTCATTCATACTATCCCTGCAACCAAGAGCACCCTTCTCCCCCTGCCCCCACCCTGAAATCCACCAGACCTTAATCCTCCTCACCTTCAAAGGCCTCTTAAAATGCCACCTTTTACAACAATACTTACCCAGGCAATTATCCGTACCCTGAATTCAGCAACCCATCATCTGCTTCTAGGGTTCTGTGTTTATTTTTTGTTAACTGCCTTTATGATCTAGGTCTTATCCTTTGAAAATGCAATTCATTTACTACTGATATTATTATTGAACATTCAATTTATTTATTCTGATTCCCCTGTCAGTCTCCACCCCTAGAGTGTAAGCTTCCTGTGAGCAGGGAAGGAGGAAGAGAAGGAAGAGGAGGGAGTAGAGCTTGAGAAAGGGAAGGAAGAACCTTGCAAAGTTCATGCCCAGTGGTTTCTATTTTACCCTGAAAGAAGTTGGTGAGATCATCAGGGCTATGGGAGAGAGGCAGTAGGAACACTGGAGGCTTCAAGAAGGAGTTGAAGGTTTGCAAGAGTTGATAGGGCTGCAGGCATGGGAGTCAATGAGCGAGGAATAGAATGGTTGCTGAGCCGAAGAGTGAGCTGAAATAGAGCAGGTCAGAGTGAATTCCAAGTGGCAGAAGTTAGCCTAGTGCCTTAGTTTTCACCAGCTGGGATCAGCTGCACAAGCCCAGAAATGGGGCAAGTGGGCAATGGGGTGATCCAGGGCAGGGGGTTGCTGGTGTAAGAGTGACAGAGGGACAAGGGGGCCAGGAAGTTATTTGGTGGAGAGGGAGGTGTTGAGGAGGTGGATGGGAGGAATATGACAGTTTGGGACAGCATGAGTGGGTCCAGAGTGCAGAGGTCACGGATTTGGGGAGGTGCGGGGTGGGCCAAGATGACAGGTTAGAAGACTGTGGTTGGGTAAGGGTCGGTCAGAGTTGGTAAGGTTAGAGATGGGGCATTGTCTAGAGATGCTATTGAACCTGTATTGGACTGAGAGGTGGAGTTAGGTGAGCAATCGGCAAAGTTAAGTAGAGTGAGGAAGTGGGTGGTCAGGGGGTTCAGAGCAAACTCCACATGGAGGTTGAAGTTCCCAAACACAACGCAGGAGAAAGGAGTGAGAATAGGAAAGAGAGAAAGGTGACAGAATTGGTCTAAAAGGCAAGAGGCGGGGACAGGAGGGAGCTAGAGAACAGCTCGCACCATGGAAGGCAAGTGGTGCGTACTTCCCCCACACCGTGGAAGGCAGACAGTGCATATGCTCTACAGGAATCAATTTTCGAAGTAGAAAAAGAAGGTTCAGGGACAACCCCCACCCGCACCCCCGAGCAATCCAGCAGGCCGTATGCAATTCAGGGCTCTGCAGTGCATTGGGCCGTGTTAAGTAATGAGGTTGATCCTATCTGTGAGAGGAAAGTTTATTTAAATTGTATTCCGATTCATGAAATGCCATCTCGGGAGGTTATCATTCAATAGCAAAATCTGTATTTGTGTCTTTGTGTTGTTTTGTCTTTATGGTCAGTGGTATTTATTGAGTGCTTACTGTGTGCAGTGCACTCTTCTAAGCCCTTGGGAGAATACAGTGCAACAGAGTTGGTAGACCCGGTCCCTGCCCACAACGAGCTTTCAGTCTAGAAGAGGAGACAAACATTAATATAAATAAATAAATCATAGATATGAATGTAAGTGCTAGGGGGCTGAGAGTGAGGTGAATACCAAGAGCTCCAAGGGTTCAGATCCAAGTGCATAGATGATGGCAGAGGGGAGAGGGAGTCAGGGAAAAGAGGGCTTAGTCGTGGAAGGCCCCTTGAAGGAGATGTGATTTTAAGAAGGCTTTGAAGGTGGGCAGAGTGGAGGTGTGACACATATGGAAGGGGAAGGAGTTCCAGGCCAGAGGAGGTCATGGGAAAGGGGTTGGCGAAGAGATAGAGGAGATCAAGGCACAGAGGGCAAGCTGGCACTAGAGGAGCAAAGTGTGTGGGCTGGGCTGTAGTAGATTAGCAAGATAAGGTAGGAGGGGGTGAATTGATTACGTGCTTTAAAGCTGATGGTAAGGAGTTTCTGTTTGATGCAGAGGTGGATGGACAACCACTGGAGGTTCTTGAGGAGTGGGGAAATATGGACTGAATAGGTTTTTTTAGAAAAATGATCTGGGCAGCAGAGTGAAGTGTGGACTGGAGTGGGGAGAGACAGGAGGCAGGGAGGTCAGCGAGGAGGCAGATGCAGTAGTCCAGGCAGGATAGGGTAAGTGCTTTAGTCAATGTGTTAGCAGTTTGGATGGTTAGGGAAGGGCGGATTTTACTAATGTTGTGAAGGTAGAACTGGCAGGATTTGGTGACAAATTGAACATGTGGGTTAAATGAGAGAGATGAATCGAGGACATTGCCACGATTATGGGCTTGTGAGACAGGGAGGACAGTAGTGATGGGAAAGATGTGGGGGTGGGCAGGATTTGGGTGGGAAGGTGAAGAATTTAGTTTTAGACATGTTTAGTTTGAGGTGTCGGCGGGACAAGCAGAGAGAGAAGGAAAGAGATCAGGGCTTGAGAGGTAAATTTGGGAGCATCTGCATAGGGGTGGTAGTTGAAGCTATGGGAGCAGATGAGTCCCGAGGAAGTGGGTGTAGATGAAGAATAGAAGGGGACCCAGAACTGAACCTTGAGGGACTCCAACTGTCAGAGGCAGAGGAGGAGCCTGCATAAGAGACTGAGAAGGAGCCATCAGAGAGATAGGAACAGAATGAGAAGAGGACAGTGAAGCCAAAGTTAGCTAATGTTTCCTGGAGAAGGGGGTGGTCCACAGTGTTGAAGGCAGCCGAGATCAAGGAGGATTAGGATGGAGTAGAGGCCGTCAGATTTGGCAAGAAGAAGGTCATTGATGATGTTAGAGAGGGCAGTTTCCATGGAGTGAAGGGGCTGGAAACTAAGGAAGTAGTGTGGCCTCTTGGAAAGAGCACGGGCCTGGGAGCAAGAGGGCCTGGGTTCTAATCCCAGCTCTGCCACTTTTTTATGGTATTTGTTGGGTACTTACTATGTGTCAAGCAATGTTCTACGCACTGAGGTAGGTACAAATTAATTAGGTGGGACACAGTCCCTGTCCTCATGGGGCACACAAGCTAAGCTCCGAGCCTTGGGTCAGTCACTTAGCTTCTCTGTGCCTCAGTTTCCTCAACTGTAAGTAGCAGTCTCCCTCCTACTTAGACTGTGAGCCTCTTATGGGACAGGGACTGTATCTGGCCTGATTAACCCCAATGCTTAGAATAGTGCTTGATACACAGTAAGTGCTTAGCAAGTACCATAAAAAAAACTAGATCAGAGGGGATCACGGAAGAGAATTGGTGGAGAGAAAGTGGAAACGGGGCATAGACAATTCTGTCAAGGAGTTTGAAGAGTTATGGTAGGAGGGAAATGGGGTGATAACTGGAGGGAGTTGTGGGGTCAAGGGAGGGTTTGTCATTTCAATCTTTCCTCATGTCCTCATCCCCCACCCCAGTGCCCCTCTTTTAGATTGGGAGCCCCCTGAGGCCCAGGGACCCTGTCTAATGAATCCCCCACTGAACCCTTCACCAGTACTTTGCCCACTGGAGGCACTCCAAAAGTACCCTTAGATGAATGAAAGATCAGCCCAATAGAATTAGGAGGTGCAGTCTTAAATTATGTTTCCCCAAGAGCCAGTAGATATTTGGAAAAATAAAGAACCAGTGCATAGGGTGTGAGTGTTAAGTACTTCAACATTTGGCTTTCATTCATTCATTCAATCATATTTATGAAGCACTTACTGTGTTCAGAGCACTGTACTAAGTGCTTGGAAAGTACAATTCAGCAACAGTTACAATCCGTGCCCACGATGGGCTCACAGTCTAGAAGGGGGGAGACAGACATCAAAACAAGTAAACAGGCCTCAATAGCATCAATATAAAAAAAATAGAATTATAGATATATACACATCATTAATAAAATAAGTAGAATTATTAATATGTACATATATACACACAAGTGCTGTGGTGCAGGGAGGGGCTAGAGCAGAGGGAGGGAGTAGGGGCAATGGGGAGGGGAGGGGGGAGTAAAGGAAAAAGGAGGCTTAGTCTGGGAAGGCCTCTTGGAGGAGGTGAGCTTTTAATAGGGCTTTGAAGGGGGGAAGTGTGCTAGTTTGGTGAATTTGAGGAGGGAGGGCATTCCAGGCCAGAGGTAGGAGGTGGGACAGACGAGAAGAAGCACAATGAGTAATTTAGCGGCAAAAAAGGGAAGAGTGTGCGGGCTGGGCTGTAGGAGGCGAGATGGGAGGTGAGGTAGGAGAGGGCAAGGTGATGGAGAGCTTTGAAGTCAATAGTGAGGAGTTTATGCTTGATACGGAGGTTGATAGGCAACCACTGGAGATTTTTGAGGAGGAGGGGTGACATGCTGTCACCCGTCGTCCGGGGATGAGTTCGTTCAGTGATGGGCAAGGCTAGAGAGGGAGAGAGGCTGGGGAGGGAAAGCCTGAGTTTTATATAAAATTGATTCTGCGAGGCATATTGAATTATTTAATTGCTTTAGGGGCAATGGATTGAACTTCCCTTTCGGGAGGAATGTAATCAGTTAGTAATATGAGAGCTTCCCTAACGGGAGGAACACACGTATACATTATTCGTGTGTGGCAGAACCCCTAGGTCCCATCCAGGCGGAATTCCCTTACAGTTTGTTTGCACTCATGTGCACTTCCCACTCGGGAAGAATCCACTTGAGTTACACACCCATGGGGGAAGCCCCTAGCTCCCACCCACGAGGATTTTCCATTTGGGAGGAATCCATTCATTCGTTACATACCCATGGCGAAGCACCTGGCTTCCAGCCTCACGAGCGTCCAGTGGAACGGGACACTTCCCCATCCCAGGGCTCCTCACTTGGTGCAGGCAGAGCGGGCTTCTCACGCTCTGGACAGAGGCACCCTGCAGCAATCCGCTGCAAATCTCGATCCTCTGCCTAGAGGGCCAGAGGCCGCAGTATTTATCACCTGTGCTCCTTGGCCATTCCAGCTTCCAGTCTTAGTTTGTCCAATCTCTGCCCTTCCCCTCTTCCATACCTAATTTGATTGGCATGAGGGCAAGGGACACCTTCTGTATTCCCAGCTTGGGCTGTCAATCTAGCAGTTTGGGTTGGGGGCGATATCCCACCCTCCCTTCCGAGTTCCGCCTGCTGGCTCAGGTGGCCACGAGATAGCATTTGACCTTGAGATGGCTGGTACCCAAGGGTCACGTTGGGACACATGCCCAGAACGTTTCTGTAGAAAGATAATCCGGGCAGCAGAGTGAAGTATAGACTGAAGTGAGGAGAGACAGAGGTTGGGAGATCAGAAAGGATGCTGATGCAGTAATCCAGTCGGGATATGATGAGAGATTGTACTACCGTGATAGTGGTTTGGATGGAGGGGAAAGGGCGGATCTTGGCGATGTTAGGAAGGTGAAGCCGGCAGGTTTTGGTGACGGATTGGATGTGTGGGGTGAACGAGAGAGCGGAGTCAAGGATGACACCAAGGTGGCGGGCTTGTGAGACAGGAAGGATGGTAGTGCCGTTCACAGTGATGGGAAAGTCAGACAGAGGACAGGGTTTGGGAGGGAAGATAAGGAGCTCAATCTTAGACATGTTGAGTTTTAGGTGGTGGGCGGACATCTTGGTAGAGATGTCCTGAAGGGAGGAGGAGATACGAGCCTGGAGGGAGGGAGAGAGAACAGGGGGGAGATGTAGATTTGGGTATCATCTCTGTAGATGTATGTCCTGAATTTATATTCTTTTTGCTTTTTGCTGCCTTCACACAGGTGCATTTTGCTTTCACTTTATGGATCAGATTCCATGTTTCAAAGACTGATAAAGTCAATCTTAATTAATCTTCTTAAAATTCCATTTTGTATGTAAACAGAATTAAATTGGTTCTGAACATTCATCTTTAACTTTGCATAATTAGAAAATACAATTGGAAAATATTTTAACTGTAAATTTATGTTTTTAAATAACCCTGAATAAATAGGTGTGCTGTATTTTTCCACTGAAAGGAATAAGTAAAGTAAGCTTATTGTGGACAAGGAATGTATCTGTTTTTTGTTGTACTCTCCCAAGCACTTAGTGCAATGCTGTGCACACAGTAAGCGCTCAGTAAATGATTGAATGAATGAATGAAAGAGCCTGATCCTCTGCTTCAAACATGGGAAAAGTACAACTTTTCCATGACCTTCCATTCTTTCTCAGTGGAATTGGATTCAACTGCTTTAATGCATTAAGGATGATATGATTAAGAGTGTGCAGTCTTAGCATTCAACAAATTATATTCTCCCTTTCTGGTGTGGGAAAGCAAACACCCTCCTAAACTGCAGAGAAGTGCCCGACGTCCTTCTAGAACCAGAAATTGTGCCTAATTCTTATCCATATTGTACTTTTTCCCTGGGTTTTTCCCACAGCAGACCCTTAATACGTGGTCTTACTACTACCATCTCTCCCTTCCCGGCTGCTCCCAGCATTGCCTGGCTGCACTTAAAGAATCACTTGTTCAACCTGACAGCCAATCTCCTCTGAGCAGCATATTGTTGGGAGCTGGGGAGAACTGGAGTTCAAACTGAATCACAAAGAGAGCCCCACCCTACTCCTTTTCCTTTCCTGTCCCATCTCGTGCCACTTTCTGGGGTTGCCCACTAAGAACAAATTTCACAGGCTGCAGCAGAATGGGTGATTAGGGATCTCAGGGAGAGGGGAGGGAGGGAAACCTTTCCCTTTACTGTGTACATTCAGGGTTCTAAGATTGATCTGCTTTTTCTGATCTTCTTAGATGGTGAGCTCCTTGGGGGCCAGAGACCGTATCTGTATACACAGTGTAGTACACAGTAGGTGCTTAATAAATACTATTACTGCTGGCCACTTATGGCAACTCATGCTCCCCCACACAGTGACTGGACTGAGAGAATCTGCCGGCATTGTTGGAGTATAAAAAGCAACAAAAATGAGGTCTCTTTTTATTTTTAAGCTTAGCTTTTTTTGGTTGAAGTTGAACTCATGTTTCTTTCATTTTTTTTTCCACAGCTAAGGAATATCTTCTTGTCGTTCTTCAGGATCCATATGACTAGACCTTCTGCAGTAGTAATCTTGCATTCACGAAACTATACTTTGAAAAAGGCTCAAGTTTTCATTGTGGTCCTTACTGAATTTACTAATGTACTGAGCTTGTCTTTATTAAAACTGTTTCTAGCACAGCTTCTTAGTTTTTGTTTCTGGTTGAATTTTAGAACTGTGCTTTAGCAAGATATACACAGATCAAAATCTGATGTGAGTTGCCAAGCTTAATGACTAATGTAATAAAAATGAATATGTGAAACATGCTCCCTGAAGGTGTTTCTGCTTAACTTCTGCTGTGTGCTGAGAGGCAAGGAGGCAAAAGAAAGAACAGCACCTTTATCTGCAAATATGAAGTACAGCATCACAACAAGAGGTCATCTTCTTGTGTGTCCAATGTGGCTGGGACTGTGGATCCCACATTGTCCTTTTCAGCCACACACACACTCACAGGTGTACTTCAAGTAGTGCCTTCTTGGAATACGAAGGACAGCTCTACATACATATAGTACCATACTAGGCAGAAGAATTCCCTGAATGCCTCACTCAAGCTTCCACAGGGTTTTATAGTTGCCATACCATTGGGGCAGTTGGGCAAAGATGTGTGCTGAGCCTGTTACAATGCCACAACAATTTGCCTCCCTTCTCCTCCTGGCACTTCTGTGACACTTTTACCACTCTCTCCTTCCTTCCCCTACCATCCTTTCCCCTTCCCTCTCCCTTGTCCCATCCCTGCTGACAGCAACGGCTGTTGCTAAGAAGCAGCCACATGGTGCAGTGATGTCATCACAGCCTCTTGTACGGTGGCACTAAATTATATGTCTTTTTGTGGAACCGACTGCTCAAATATTTCATTTGGGTTGACTCTTCTGCACAAAAGACATGCCTACCCCAATTCTGCCTGGTGAATATTTAGCCATGTGCCCATTTTTCTCTATTAGATTTTGTGTCTCAATTGCAAGAACTGAGTCTCTTTTATACACCTTCCAAGTGACTGGTACAGTACAGTGCTCAGGACATCATAAACACTTCATCAGTGGTATTTATTGAGCAGTTACTGTATGCAGAACACTGTACTAGGCACTTACTCGATACTAGCAATGATCCTGGGTAATGAACAGATTAGTCCCTTCTGACTTGGGAGAGAGAACTCACCCTCTTGGATTCCAGTGGTGAGAATTGGTGACTCCTTCTAGTCTCTCACCACTATTGTACCCTTGCACTTGGTTGAAGATTAGAAAGAATTGCACACTACTCAGAAGACAACCACCTCAACAACCACTGGAATTAGAGAAGCAGCATGGCCTAGTGGATAGAGCTTGGGAGTCAGAAGGGCCTGGGCTCTAATGTTGGCTCTGCCACTTGTCTACTGCGTGATCTTAGACAAGTCACTTAACTTCTCTGTGTCTCAGTTACCTCATCTGTAAAATGAGGATTAAGGCTGTAAGCCCCATGTGGGACAGGGACTTTGTCCAACCTGATTAGCTTGTATCTACCCCAGGGCTTATTATACAGTGCCTGGCACATAGTAAGTGCTTAACAAATACCCTAAAAGAAACTAGCTCCCCTGCAAGTCTCAGATAGGCACTCAGGGAAGCTGCTTAGGAGAAATGAGAAGACACCTGAGCTCCCGACTGAGTCCCCTTCAATGGGAAACACCGATCAATAAGCATTAAGCTTTACTAGCTTTACTGCCCTGTGGGCCAGAATAGGGGGCATAGATATTCTCCCTCCTCTGGCCTTAAAGTGTACTGGCCTGACAGTGCACATTTTACAGAATTAAAAATGAATAATTATTAAAAATGAATAAACTCATTCGAAACAAAGCAACGACAAATGGTTTTGCATCCATTTTGAATATGAGTAGTTGGGGCAATAAATAGGTTAAGGAAGGGAATGAGTTAAGGAAGGGAATGAGTAAGAGTGGGGAAAGAAGAGGGTTGGAGGGTACAGAAGAGAAGGGTAGGGGAAGGGATAGAGGAGGGGTTCCATGGGCTGGCACTAGCCCCTGCTCTTGCCTACAGTTTGCTGATGCCAGAAGTGAAGCAGAGAGGCAAGAGTCTGTGGGAGGGCTTTAGTGCCTGCCCCTTCCCCTGATCTTCCTCCTCCTGCTGCTGCTCAACTCCTCCAGGAACTGGTATGCCTGGCAGTCCATGACAAGTGCTTGTGGCACTGGGCACGAGGCCTGAACTTACTCCCTACACTGCCACTTTGCTGCCTGGAGTGCACCCTGCCCTTGGTCACTGTTGCTGGGCCTGGTGCCTTAGCACGGGATCTACTGATGGGCCCCGTGCACAGATGGGGTAAGTTGCCTCCTCCTACTTGGCTTGGCCGATCTGCCTCAGCACCAGTGCTGCTTGCTGCAGCTGGGGGACGGATGGTGGTGTAGGGTTTACCTTGCTGTTTGGTGAAGCATGGATCCACCATCTTTAATAGTAGTAAGTGTATTTATGGTTGTGTTATCAGGCTTAATGTTTTCAGGCCCTGATACTATTGTTTGCTTGTGTCTCTCTTTCCTTTTGAAGCTCTTGCTTGAGAAGAGCCACTCCCTTCTTGAAGGCAGGGGCCATGCAGGTGTGTCTTAAGCAGTTGGCTCCCAGTTTGCAGCTGGGGTACAGCATTGTCTGAGGATTTGTTTTACTGTGTCCTCAGAACATTTCCTCTGACCTCCTTGCTTTCGGTTTCCTAGTTTCGTAGCCAAGGGAAGTATCTTAGAGGAGGTTTCATGATCTGACCAGATTGTTCTTCTGGGGGTACATTAAGGTACTGACCTCAGTTGGAAGCTGCCACGCCTAAATTCTACTTCCCTCAACTGGCTCATACCAAGCCATCTAGGCCAAATTGCTTGAAGTGGGTGTGGGGCAGGATAGGTGGTTTCCTCCCAATCATTCCATCTTCCTAACCTGCTGCTCGGCTTCCAGTGGACAAATGAACAAGATGAATGAAAAGCAATGTGGCCTAGTAGAAGGATCACAGGCCCAGGGGTCAGAGGACCTGGGTTCTAATTCCGCTCCACCACTTGTCTGCTGTGTGATCGTGGGCAAGTCACTTAACTTCTCTGTGCCTCAATTACCTCATCTGTAAAATTGGGATTAGTTCATTCAGTCCTATTTATTGAGCACTTACTGTGCGCAAAGCACTGCATTAAGTGCTTGGGAAAGTACAATATAACAATAAACAGACTCATTCCCTACCCACAACAAATTTACAATCTAGAAGGGGAGGCAGACATTACAGATATGTACATAGGCGCTGTGAGACTGGGAGGGGGATGAATAAAGGGAGTAAGTCAGGGCTATGCAGAAGGGAGTGGAGGAAAGGAGGGCTTAGTCAGGGAAGGCCTCTTGGAGGAGACATGCCTTTAATAAGGCTTTGAAGGGGAGAGTGTAATCGTCTGTCAGATATGAGAAAGGAGGACATTCCCAGCCAGAGGCAGGATGTGGATGAAAGGTCATCGGTGAGATAGACAAGGTCGAGGTACAGTGAGAAGGTTAGCATTAGAGGAGTCGAATGTTTGGGCTGGGTTGTAGTAGGAGAGTAGTGGGGTGAAGTAGGAGAGGGAAAGGTAATTGAGTGCTCTAAAACCAATGGTGAGGAATTTTTGTTTGATGTGAAGGTGGATGGGCAACCACTAGAAGTTCTTGAGGAGTGGGGAAACATGGTCTGTTTCCTTTTTGTAGGAAATTGAGCTGGGCAGCAGAGTGAAGTATGGATTGGAATGGGGAGAGGCAGGAAGCACGGAGGTCAGCAAGGAGGCTGATACAGTAACCAAGGCGAGGTAGGATAAGGGCTTGGATTAACGTGGTAGTAGTTTGGATGGAGAGGAAAGGGCAAATTTTAGCAAATCGACAGGATTTATTGACGGATTGAATATGTGGGTTGAATGAAAGAGAGGAGTCAAGGATAACACCAAGGTTACAGGCTTGTGAGAAAGGAAGGATGGTGGTGCCATCCACAGTGATAGAAAAGTCAGGGGAGGACAGGATCTGGGTGGGAAGATAACATGTTTTGGACATGTTAAACTTGAGATGACTGGAAGACATTCAAGTAGAGATGTCTAGAAGGCAGGAGGAAATGTGAGACTGCAGAGAGGGAGAGAGATCGGGGCTGGAGATGTAGATTTGGGTAACATCTGCATAACGGTGGTAGTTGAAGCCATGGGAGCAAATGAGTTCTCCAAGGTGTAGATGTAGAATAGAAGGGGACCCAGAACTGAACCTTGAGGGACCCCCACATTTAGGGGGTGGGTGGCAGAGGAGGAGCCCATGAAAGAGACTGAGAATGAGCGGCCAGAGAGATAGGAGGAGAACCAGGAGAGGACAGTATCAGTGAAGCTGAGGTTGGATAATGTTTCCAGGAGAAGCGGGTGGTCGACAGTGTCCAAGGCAGCTGAGAGGTCGAGGAGGATTAGGATGGAGTAGAGGCCATTGAATTTGACAAGAAGGAGATCATTGGTGACCTTTGACAGAGCAGTTTCTGTGGAGTGAAGGGGACGGAATCCAGATTGGAGTGGGTCAAGGAGAGAATTAGAGGAGAGGAATTTGAGGCAGCGGGTGTAGACCACTCACTCAAGGAGTTTAGAAAGGAATGGTAGGAGGGAGATGGGGTGATAACTGGAGGGAGCCATGGGGTCAAGGGAAGGTTGTTTTAGGATAGGGGAGACATGAGCATATTTGAAAGCAATGGGGAAGCAGCCAATGGAGAGCAAGCAATTGAAGATGGCAGTTAGGCAGGGAAGAAGGGAAGGGGGCGGCAGGGAGGGCATGTGTTTTGATAAGGTGCAAAGGAGTGGGGTCGGATGCACGGGTGGATGGGTGGGTTTTGAGGGAAAGCAGGAGATCTCCTCTAGAGGTACTTCTAGGAAAGTTGAGAGAGTTGAAGAAGGGGCAAGAAGGGGAAGGGACTGAGGAGGGGCAGGGGAGATTTTAAGGACATCATGCCTGAGAGTGTCGATTTTCTCAATAAAGTAAGTGGCCAAGTCATAGAGGACAAGGGACGAGGGAAGCAGGGAGACAGGGTGTTTGAGGAGGGACATCTGGAACCACTGATGAGGGTGATGGGCATGGGTATGAATAAGGATGGAGAAGTCATTTTGCCTGGCAGAGAAGAAGGCAGATTTAAAGCACTCAAGGATTAGCTTGAAGTGGACGAAGTTGGCCTGATCTAGATTTCCACCAGCATCACTCAGCAGCTCATGCGCAAGAACAAAGGCAGCAGACTGTGGAGGTGATCCAGGGCTGTGGGTTAGTGGTATGAGATCGATGAAGGGATAGGAGAGCGAGTGAGTTGAGTTCAGTAGAGAGGGTGGTTTTGAGAGAGTCAATTTCGTCATCAAGATGTCAGGTCCAACAAAAGAAGCAAGTTGCAGCAACACAGCACAAGGGGTTTATAAATGGAATGCTATTACAGATCTGCATGGGTGAGGACAGACAAAGTGTGTTATCCTAAAAGTGGACTCAACACCCTCACAAAAATGTGGGAGAGGTAGTTAGTTATACACCGTGGTGGGGATGGTGTTCCTTCACACCATCAACAGATCCAATTAAATGTGGCTGCAGTTGTCCTAACTGATGATAGGGTGTGGCTGAAACTGATGACAGGGGACGGTATGGCTGAAATTGACAAAAGGGGAAGAGTGTGGCTGAATCATAATTTAGGAAAACAAGCTAGATTAATGCAAAATGGAGAATGAAAACAAAATGGAGTAAGGCTGGTTAAGAGTTGGTGTCCACAAAGAGAGGGTAGTTTGGCTAAACGGGGTATGATGAGTTGAGAAAATTGGATGGGATCAAAAGACTGGAGGTCTCTGTGGGGAACAGTACAGATTTACGGGTAGGAGGTGTGTGGGAGAGAAGGCAGATGAAGAGGTTGTGATCTGATAGAGGGATTTCAGAGTTGGTGAGGGTAGAGATTGTGCAGTGGCTAGGGATTATGAGGTCGAGTGTGTGTCCAAGTTGATGAATGGGTGAGGTGGAGTGGAGCAGGAGAGCAGTGGAGTTGAGGAGTTATAGAACGCATGCAGCAGAAGGGTCATCAGGAACATCTAAGTGTATATTTAAGTCCCCAAGGATCAATGTAGGCATGAAGAAAGAAGGAATGTGAGAAAGGGATCAAAATGGTTAAAGAAGTTGGAGGTGTAGCCTGGGGGGTGGTAGGTGACCATTACTAGAACCCGGAGTGGTTGGTAGAAGCAGGTGATAAGGGCTTCGAAGGAAGCGAAAGAAAGAAAGGGATGGGGAAGGTGGAATGGTGCGAAAGTGGCATTGGGATATGAAAATGAAGTAACACCTCCTCTTTTCCCAGTGAATCTGGGGGAGTGGGATAAAATGAGGCCCGCTCTGGAGAGAGCAGCTGGAGAGACCATGTCGTCTGGGGACAGCCAGATTTCAGTGATTCATTCAATCATTCAAACAAATTTATTGAGTGCTTACTGTGTGCAGTAAGCACTTGGGAAATAATTATGGTACTTAATTATAATACTTACTAAGTGCTTATTATGTGCCAAGCACCGTTCTAAGTGCTGGAGTAGATACAAGTTAATCAGGTTGGACACAGTCCCTGTCCCACATGGGGCTCACACTATTATCCCTATTTTACAGATGGGGCAACTGAGGCACAGAGAAGTGATTTGCCCAAGGTCACACATTAGACATGTGGTGGATTTGGGATAAGAACCCAGGTACTTCTGACTCCCAGGCCGGTGCTCTATCTACTAAGCTGCTTCTCTACAATACAATAATACAGCAAGAAACAGACACAATCCCTGCCCACAATGTGCTTAAAGTCTAGAGGTGGAGACAGACATTAATATAAATAAATTATAGCTATGTACATAAGTGCTGTGGGGTTGGGAGGGGGAAAAACAAAGGGAGCAAGTCAGGGGGATGCAGAAGGGAATGGGAGAAGAGGAAAGGGGGGCTTAGTGCAGGCCTCCTGGACGACTTGAAAGGGGGGCGAGTAACTGTCTGTCGGATATTCATTCCTTCATTCATTCAATCGTATTTATTGAGCACTTACTGTGTGCAGAGCACTTTACTAAGTGCTTGGGAAGTACAAGTTGGCAACATATAGAGACGGTCCCTACCCAACAGCGGGCTCACAGTCTAGAAGGGGATATGAAAAGGGAGGGCGTTCCAGGCCAGAGGCAGGACGTGGGCGATAGGTCAGTGGTGAGATAGGCGAAATCGAGTCGCAGTGAGAAGATTAGCATTAAGAGAAGTGTGTGCGCTGGGTTGTAGTAAAGTAGTGACGTTAGGTAGGAGGGGGCAAGGCGATTGAGTGCTTTAAAGTCAATTGTGAGGAATTTTTGTTTGATGCGGAGATGGATTCAATTCAATCGTATTTATTAAGAATTTACTGTGTGCAGAGCACTGTACTAAGCGCTTGTGAAATTACAATTCAGCAATAAAGAGGGACAATCCCTGCCCACAACGAGCTCAGTCTGCAGGGGTTGGGGGAGAGACAGACATCAATACAAATAAACAGACATCAATATAAATAAAGACATCAATATAAAATAAATTAAATTACAGATATATACAACCACTGGAGTTTCTTGAGGAATGGGGAAATACGGGCTGAACATTTTTGTAGAAAACTGTTCTCTCTCCAATGGCTTCTTCCCCACTGCTTTCAGATATGAGCCTGGCGGGAGGGAGAGAGAGCAGGGGTGGAGAAGTAGATTTGGGTGTCATCAGCATAGAGATGATAGTTGAAGCTGTGGGAGTGAATGAGTTCCCCAAGGGAGTGAGTATAGATAGAGAACAGAAGGGGACCCAGAACTGACCATTGAGGAACCCCTACAGTAAGGGGATGGGAAGGGGAGGAGAAGCCCCCGAAGGAGACTGAGAATGAACAGCCGGAGAGATGAGGAGAGCCAGGAGAGGGCAGAGTTTGTGAAGCCAAGGTTGGATAGAGTGTTGAGGAGAAGGGGGTGGTCCACAGTGTCGAAGGCAGCTGAGAGGTCGAGGAGGACCAGGATAGAATAGGAATTGAAAGGTACCTCAGACTATTTGATGGATAAACCTCAAACCAAGGGACTTTTTTCTTTTAATGGTATTTATTAAGTTCTTTCTACGTGCCACGCGCTGTATTAAGCGCTGAGGTACATACAAAATAATCAGGTTGTACACAGTCCCTGTCCCATATAAGGTTCACAGTCTTAATCCCCATTTTACAGATGAGGTAACAGGCATAGAGAAATGAAGTGACTTGCCCAAGGTCACACAGCTGGCAAGTGGCAGAGCCAGGATTGGAACCCAGGTCCTCTGATTCCCAGGCCTGTACTCTTTCCACTAGGACATGCTGCATCTCGATGTATTCGAATAACAAGTTGTGCTTTGAAATGATATTCAAATGGATTTTTATCTTCCTGAGAACAGAGGCCAGAATGAAAGTGAAGCCAGGGGCAGAAGAGGAGCAGAAAACATCCCCTCACATAGGATGAGCTGACTGCATTCCGGGACCTTGCTGCTGCTAGTCTTCGGCGGACCTGATCACTCCACCAGACTCTGATTTTCACTGTGTTTACTGCACTTGCTAACTTCGGGGAGTTGGGGGGCAATCAGTGGAAAAACCATTTAGGACCACGTACCTTAGTGCCCTTTGGAAAGACATTTTAGGGTCTTGGTCTCCAATAGTAAATTATCCTCATAACTCATATGAACAAACGTGTGCATGGACTATCCAGAAACCACGGTGGAAAGAATGGTGAAAGCATGGTAAAACCAAATAAAGCTGGAACTAGTTTCCCTGCTGAGGCACCAAATGTGCCTTCCCAGTGGAAACAGCTGCCCCTTGTGTCCATAATTTATAGCTGGATTTTTTTTTTTTTAGTGGTATTTGTTAAGTGCTTACTATATGCCAGCCACTGTACTAAGTGCTGGGGTAGATACAAGGTAAATCGGGTTGGACACAGTCCACGTCCCACATGGAGCTCAAAGTCTTAATCTCCATTTTACAGATGAGGTAACTGAGACACAGAGAAGTTAGTGACATCCAAGGTCACACAGCAGACAAGTGTCAGAGCCGGGATTAGAACCCAGGTCTCTCTGACCCTCAGGTCCATGCACTATCCACTAGGCCACACTGGATGAGTGTGCTTTGGATGAGTGTGTTCGTTGTTCAGTTTGTTTATGTGGACAAATTTTGTACTGCCATGCCCCGTTATAATGCTCTTCTTTTAGCTCTAAGCACTACTGAATTTTCATGCCAATATCGTTAGAGAACTAACTTTTAAAGTACTCAATCACCTTGCCTCCTCCTACCTCACCTTACTACTCAGCCTGCACACTTCACTCCTCTAATGTTAACCTTCTCACTGTATCTCAATCTCGTTCATCTCGCTGCCAACCTTGTGCGCATATCCTGCATCTGGCCTGGAACTCCCTCCCTCCTCAAATCCGAGAGACAATTACTCTCCCCACCTTCAAAGCCTTACTGAAGTCACATCTCCTCCAAGAGGTTTTCCCTAAGCCCTCTTTTCCTCTTCTCCCACTCCTACATCATCCTGAATTTCTCCCTTTATTCATCCTTCCTCCCAGCCCTACAGCACTTATGTACATATTTATGTAATTATAGTATTTGCTAAGTGTTTACTATGTGCCAGGCACTGTACTAGACACTGTGATGGATACAAGCAAATCAGGTTGGACACGGTCCCTGTCCTGCAAAGGGCTCAGAGTCTTTATCCCCATTTTATAGATGAGGTAACTGAGGCATAGAGAAGTAAAGTGGCTTGTCCAAGGCCACGCATCAGACAAGCGGAGGTGCCAGAATTAGAACCCAAGATCTTCTGACTCCCAGGCCCATGCTCTATCCACTACATCATACTTAGTAAGCTTGTTGTGGTCAGGGAATGTTTCTGTTCATTGTTATATTCTGCTCTCCTAAGCGCTTAGTATAGGGCTTTGCACACAGTAAGTGCTCAATAAATACAGTTGAATGAATGAATGACACAAAGCTGCTCAGATGACCTTGGCTCAAGGACTTCCCTTCCCCATCATCCTTTGAAGTATTTTGTCTGACTTGAGGGAGGGACTAAAACCCATATTTAGCATTAGATCATGACACTGACACTGATTTACCAGAGATGATGGCAGATGTTAGCACAAGATGTCTTTGTGCTGAATAGGATGTGAAAGATATCGCTCTGAAAATTAAGTACTGTGCACACACACACACATACACACACACACAAAACAGCACTCAAAATCTTTCATTAGCAGTATATATTTACTTTGCTATTCAATCCTCTAGCCATCAATCAGTAGTATTCATTGAACCTACCAGGTGCAGATTACAATATAGTTAGTAGATATGATCCCTGACAAACCCATCAAGGTGTTTTTTAATCACTTAAAAATACAGTTGTATTCATACACTTTACATTATCTCCATGCTTTGTTCACTTAACATTTTCTTCTCATGGGAACAAATTAAGTACACTAACTGGGATGACCATAATGGACATGGCTAAAAATCACCATCTTGTAAATGGAAGCAGCAACCTGCAGTCATTCAGTTTTCCCCTGGGATAACTGTTGATTCCCTACCTCAATATTTGTTCTCTAACAGGCTGACCAAGCCTTAAATCACCAAAATGCACAGAATAGAATGACTTTTGAAATCTCATATAGCATGCCCTACTGTTTCTGAAAGCTATATGTTCTTTTTGTTGTGATCTCTTAGATTTGAACATTAAATACTCAAACCACTGATTTATATTTTCCATCATTCAATCAATCGATCAATAAATTGTATTAATTGAACACTTGCTCTGTGTAGAGCACTGTACTAAGCATTTGGGAAAGTACAATAGAGTAAAGCAGAGTCCAAAGCCTGGACTCCATTTTGTTTGGCCAAAGCCCCATTAGCTCAAAGTTGGCAGGGCACGTATGAGACTACCCCTATGTTAGCAGATGTTGTTGATGTCCTTGACTGCAGCTGTTGACCCTTAGGGGCTGCAGACCCTGAAGAGGCCAGACAAGGAAGTGGTATTCACCCATGTCCCTGAGCTAATAATTATTAGGTCATTATTATCATTATTACTAATGATATTAATGTCTGTCTCCCTCTCTAGATTTCATTTATTTATTCAATCATATTTATTGAGCACTTACTGTGTCCAGAGCACTGTACTAAGCACTTGGAAGAATTCAATATACCGGTAAACAGAAACGTTTCCTGCCCACAACGAGCTTACAGTCTCGAGTCTAGAGGGGGAGACAGACATTAATAGAAATAAATAAATTACAGATATGTACATAAGTGCTATGGGGCTGGGAGAGGGGATGAATAAAGGGAGCAAGTCAGGTTGACATAGAAGGGAGTGAGAGAAAAGGAGAGGAGGGCTTAGGGAAGGTTTCTTGAGGGAGATATGCCTTCAATAAGGCTTTGAAGTGGGGGAGAGCAATTATCTGTCTGACATGAGGCGTTCCATGACAGAGGCAGGATGTGGGCAAGAGGTCGGCAGCAAGATAGACAAGATCAAGGCACAGTGAGAAGGTTAGCATTAGAGGAACGAAGTGTGCAGGCTGGGTAGGAGAGTAGTGAGGTGAGATAGGAGGGGGCAAGGTGACTGAGTGCTTTAAAGTGCTTTAAATGGTGAGGAGTTTTTTACTGATGCAGAGGTAGACGGGCAACCACTGGCGTTTCCTGAGGAGTGGGGAAACATGTCCTGAGCATTTTTGTAGAAAAATGATGCAGGCAGCAGAGTACACTGGAGTGGGGAGCGACAGGAGGCTGGGAGGTCAGAAGGAGGCTGATGCAGTAATCCAGGCAGGATAGGATGACTGATTTTAGTAACGTTGTGGCAGTTTGGATGGAGAGGAAAGGGCAGCTTTTAGCGATGTTGTGAAGGTCGAACTGACAGGATTTAGTGATGGATTGAATTATGTGGGTTAAATGGGAGAGAGGAGTCAAGGCTAATGCCAAGGTTACTGGTTTGTGAGCCAGGAAGGATGGTGGTGACATCTACAGTGATGGGAGAGTCACGGGGAGGACAGGGTTTGGGTGGGAAGATAAGGAGTTCTGTTTTGGACATGTTAAGTATGAGGTGATGGAAGCACATCCAGGTAGAGATGTCTTGAAGGCAAGAGGAAATGAAAGACTGCATTGAGAGAGCGCGATCAGGTCTGGAGATGTAGATTGTCTGTCTCCACCTCTAGACTGTAAACTCATTGTGGGCAGGGAGCATATCTGCTAATTTTGTTGTATTGTGCTCTCCTAAGCACTTAGTACAGTGCTTTGCACATAGTAAGCACTCAATAAATACGATCGATTGATTGAGAAGAATAAGACAGAGTCTGGTAGAGCAACTACCCAGTGGAAAATAACTGGGTTCCGCCAGATACCCCTATATAAATCAACATTGAGAAACAGCCTTTTGTAGTGGGATGAGACCTCCGTCATCTGGTCTAACACTCTGCCCTACCCAGAATGTAGGATGCTGGCTCTGAGATAGCACCGCTAAGAAGAAGGGGCATCTGGTTGGTCCTTGTTTGTATGTACGTAGACCCCCGACCTTGACCAGCGCATCCGTGCTGCCTCCTGCTACTGGATAGGGCTTTAAGTAGCCCTAAGGAGTCCAGGCTGCCAGATGAGGTTGTAAGTATTCTCGGATGGGTAGACCCGATGTATTCATGCATGTTTTAAGTGCTAGCATATCAGATAAACTAGGTGAGCCTCCTCATTAGGCCGTGTTCTAATGAATTCTCCTTCAGCAGGTAAACTGGGGATGTGAGTCTAGTTCTAGCTCAGTATCCATATTGCCTTATATGTGGCTTGTAGTGGGGGCCCTCAAAGCAGTCCTGATAGGCTTATGCCACTCTTCTGCTTTGCATAAAGGCCAAGGGTGGAATGTATGTAGGTGTCTGCCTCACGCAAGTATGCTGTTCAAGAGGAGGAAAATATAGGATTAACCAGAGGAATGCGGGGTGTTGTGCCTGAGAGCTGACCCCACATCCTGGGGGCCCAGCAAGACACAGTTTCCATAACACTGTATGAGGCCTTACACAAAAGCACTTATCAGTTCTGCAGACAGCGGGCCCCAGGACAAGAAGAGTTGTCAACGGATAAGATTTGCCTTGAATCAGTGGACCGATAAGCCTTGGAGGCCAGGCTACACGGGTATGATTGACAGTAAAAGGTATGGAAGATCGCTGAAAGATCTAGGAAGTTGAGCCTCAGCCTTGGGTTCAGAAATGCTGGAGCTGACGCCAGGCAACCGGAAACAGTGTGAGAGCAGAAGGTCCTCTTGAGAGCCCAGGGCTCCCTCGAATCAGAAGGATGCTGCTATGGTATTATTCCTCCTTTATATCTAGCTCTTTGTAACCTATTCTCCTAACTACATGTATTCAAATTGACTGCAATCATCCTAATGAATCTCCCTTCCATCCCTGTAGAATTATGATTATTATAATTTCAAAGGTTTGCTTAACTGTATTGTGTATACTGTGATCTTTGCATCTCCATCTCACACATACAGAACTTCAGAATCCAAGTAACCCGGTGTCTTGTGCCCCCTATTTCAAGACAGAAGTAAACAATCCCTGCTCTCCAGGAGCTTACAGTCTAGTAGGGGAGCCAGGCACTAAAATAAATTACAGGCAGTATAAAGATATGTACATAAGTGCTGTCAGGGTGGGGTGAGTTCCAAAGTGCTTAGGGGATGGGCTAAGTATATGGGTGAGGCAATACGGAGATAAAATAGGAAGCTGGGGAGGAGAGGTTACTCAGGAAGCAGCATGGCCTAGTGGCGAGAGCATGGACTTGAGAGTCAGAGGATGTGGGTTCTAATCCTGACACTGCCACTTGTCTGCTGTGTGACCTTGGGCAAGTCACTTAACTTCTCTGACCACTTAACTTAGAGAAGCAGCATGGCTCAGTGGAAAGAGCACAGGCTCTGGAGTCAAAAGTCATGGGTTCAAATCCCAGCTCCGCCACTTGTCAGCTGTGTGGCTTTGGGCAAGTCACTTAACTTCTCTGTGCCTCAGTTACCTCATCTGTAAAATGGGGATTAAGACTGTGAACCCCCTGTGGGACAACCTGATCACCTTGTAACCTCCCCAGCGCTTAGAACAGTGCTTTGCACATAGTAAGCACTTAATAACTGCCATCATCATCATTATTATTATTATTCTCTGGGCCTCAGTTACCTCATCTGTTAAATGGGGATTAAGACTGTGAGTTTCACATGGGACAACCTGATTATCGTCTATCTACCCCAGTGCTTAGCACATAGTAAGCGCTTAGCAAATATTATTATTATTATTGTTATTATTATTCCTGGAGGAGGTATGATTTTAATAGGGCTTTGGAGATGGGAGAGCCCAGATGTCAAGGGGGAGGGAGCTCCAGGAAGGAGGGAAAGGAGTCAGAGTGAGCACTGTGAAAATCACCCCTCCCCCAGCTCCACAACACATATGTACATCTTTGTCAGTAATTCCCCGCCTAGTCTGTAAACTCATGAGCAGGGATTGCCTATACCTACTCTTTTTTATATCATGCTCTCCCAAGAGCTTAGTACAGTGCTCCGGATGCAGTAACCACTCAATAAATACCACTGATTGACTGACAGGAGAGACAAAAGCAAGGCCCATTGGGTAGAGGGCTGAAATGTGAGGGCTGGGTTGTAGTGGGAGAGGAGTGAGGATAAGTAGCTGGGAGAAAGATGACTGAGTGCCTTGAACCCGATGGTGAGGAGTTCCTACTTGATGCAGAGACGGATGGACAAACATTGGAGGCACTTGAGGAGCTGGAAGATGGGTGCAGAATGGTATTTTTAGAAAAATGATCAGGGCAGCAGAGTGAAGTATGGCCTGGAGAGGAGAGAAGCTGGAAGAAGGTAGTTCAGCGTGGAGGCTGATATAGTAGCTAAGACAGGATATGGACAGGTGCTTGAACCAGTGTGGTAGCAGTTTGAATGGAGTGAATTCTGGAGATGTTGTGGATAGAGAATTGATCAGATGTAGTGACTGACTGAGTATGCAGATTGAAAAAGGGAGTTGAATCAAGGATGATGTCACGATTGTGGGCTTGTGAGAGGGAGTGACCTTATGACTACACTTGACCTACAGTGTTGGGAAATTTGTGGGGAGGAGAGAGTTTGGGAGGGAAATGATACCTGGAAACAGTTGGGAATCAAACCAGTAAGGCTAACATTTTCATTGATTTAAAATAGAATGAACTGATATAAATATGCTTTAAAAAGACCAGGAGATAGTCTACCTTGCAGGTTTAACTGTGGTTTCAGTGAGCCCAACTCTCCACCCAAGCTTAACAGAGGCCTAGAAGAATGTCCTTGAAGCCTTTCTACAGATTTCCCTCTCACCAACGCTGAGCCATGCCTTCCCCAGCAGGCCTGGCATAGTAAATAGAATGTGGGCCTGGGAGTCAGAAGGTCGTGGGTTCTAATCCTGACTCCACCACTCGTCTGCTGTGCAACCTTGGGCAGGTTAGTTTACTTCTCTGTGCCTCAGTTACCTCATTTGTAAAATGGGGTTTGAGACTATGAGCCATACATGGGATAGGGACTGTGTCCCTGACTTAGGTGCAGCCACCCCAGTGGTTAGTATAGTGCCTGGCACATAATAAGTGCTTAACGAATACCAAAAGTATTATTATTATTATTCTCCCACGAAATTCCCCCCACCCCCTGCCCCCACTTTCTGCATCTGACAAAGTGAGCAGAGCTTGGGCTCAGGTCAGCAGCTTCAGAGATTTAGAAGTGCATGGTGCCTGAAATATCCTGCTGCCGTTGTTGCAACCTGGGCATATGCATACACACTCACATAAACCCCTGCCCACCCCACCCCCGGATGCGCGGGCACACACACACACACACACACACACACACGAATATGGGAATTGCCTTTCAACCAGCAGATTGGCAGATCCTGGCAGTGGAAACCCATCAGAAAAAGTGTCACACGTGTGGGGTGTAAAATTGCTTTTAACTGATGGAATATGATCAAAGAAGGTTGCCCGGAAGCTGAAGAAGCTTAGCAATTCATAGTTTATTGGATTTGCACACTTATCATGCACCCTGTTGTTAAGCCTCTTCTGTGTACTTCCTTCTCTTTCTTCTCTAGACACTGCCATTGCTCCAGCTCCTCTTTTGGTCACTGCTCCCACTGCTCCTCCTAAAGCTTCAAGGCACACTTAAAACAGTATTGCTTCCTCTAGGCCCGTCTTGGGCTAATAATGGTACCCCAACATGCAAACTACTGGAGCCAGGAGAAAGCCACAGGGGCAAAGCTAGCAAATAGCTGGACAGCATCTACTGCCTCTCTGGACTCTGGCAATTTTTATGTTTGTTTTAGTTATCTGGGAACATAGAGGGGAACGATTTTGTAGAAAAAATGATCTTGGCAGCAGAGTGAAGTATGGACTGGAGTGGGGAGAGACAGAAGGCTGGGAGGTCAGCAAAGAAAGCTGATACAGTAATCCAGGCACTTTCCCATCCTTCCCAGCAGTATCTCCAGATGAAATATCCTGCCTCCTCTCAAGTGACATCCCCTCTACATGTGCATCGGACCCCATTCCTTCGCACCTTATAAAAACTCTCGCCCCTTCCCTTCTTCCCTCCTTAACTACCATCTTCAACTGCTCACTCTCCAATGACTTCTTCCCAACTGCCTTCAAACATGCCCACATCTCGCCCATCCTAAAAAAGCCTCCCTTGACCCCACAGCCCCCTCCAGCTATCACCCCATCTCCCTCCTACCTTTCCTCTCCAAACTCCTTGAGCGAGTCATCTACACTCGCTGCCTCAAATTCCTCTCTTCCAACTCTCTCCTGGACCCCCTCCAATCTGGCTTTCACCTCCTTCACTCCACTGAAACTGCCCGCTCAGAGGTCGCCAATGATTTCCTTCTTGCCAAATCCAACAGCTCCTTATTATTATTGTTGTTACTAAGTGGTGCTGTCAAATCATTTCCAATTCACAGCGGTTTACATGGGTTTACTTTCTCCAGAACGACCTGTCCTCTGCCATAATTTGCAACCTTTTTAACGGTTCTTCCATTATTGTTGTTATGGTCTCAATCCATCTAGCTGCTGGTCTGCCTCTTTCTCATTTTCCCTGGCCTTTTCCTAGCATTAGTGTCTTCTCCAGAGAATTAGTCCTCCTAAATGTGTCCAAATATGTGTCCAAAATATGCTCATTACCTTTCCTAGATATATTTATAAACAATGAGGAAAGAAGGGGTTCTAGGGAGGAAAAGGTGGTATATTAGAAGGCTCAATAATGCTTTGACCAAAAAGGTCTGGGGTGGGCTCTCTCTCAGAAGAAACTTTAGATGTAACTATGACAATGGTTGTCAAGAAGAGCCACAACAACACCGTCCCTTCAAGGCTCTGTTGCCATCGGTGGAGACAGAATATTGACCTGATGGATCACTACTCATTGTCTTATATTTCTCTAAGGAGAGAAGAAGTCCTAGCAAATAAGAATGGGTGAGAAAGAAGCTGAGATGTGGTGATTAAAGGAAGAAGCATGGGGGAGAGAAGACAGAGTGGCTTAGAAAGGCAGAGAACAGTGGGGATAAAATATGGAAAGCATAGGTGTGGGTAGAGGTTCTCCACTAACAGATGTGGATGTGGAAAGCTCCAGCTCCTCAGGCTTCATGACCCCTTGAACTTTCTCAAAGAACCAGGACATGCCCCATATGGGAAATACTGCTACAGCTGTTGAAGTCACATGCCAGGCAGGTGATGCTCTGCTAATTCCCTCTTGCCATTGCTTTGTGTTGGCACTGCTGCTGAGGTGAAGCAAAGTGGGGGACAGTGGGTGGAGGAGGACATACCTCTCAGTTCCACTTTCTCCTACAAGACTTGGGATGTGAGACTTCCTGGTTGGGTAGAGCTATCAGGCAGTTGTTGGCTTTTAAAGCCAGTTTTCTTAAGACCTGCTCTCTGTGTCTCCCACATCATTCATGTCAAACCTCTCTGACTGTTGTTGTTGCTGTTGTTAAATCTATGCTTCAGTCATACAGTGACCCTTATCTATCATTAGTATTGTGTTCACAGACCTCAGCAAGTAGAAGTGAGTATGATTGCCCCTGCTTGAAGCAATAGTGACTCTAATAAACTTTGAGCCACTCACTCACTGCAGGTCTCATATTCAGGCCCATTGGCAAGAACAGCTTTAACTAAACCTTGAAAAATACACAAATTCTACTTAAAATACTCCGATTATCCCATGAAATTCACATTTCTATTTGGAAAAACCACTTCACAAAGCTGAAAACAATAGTACACAGCCATATAGAGGATTTTCAGCATTTTGAAATTATGACTGACACAAATAGACACATCATGTGTACTTTGTAGAAAACTGGGACATCAGGCACCATCCTAAGGTTACAAATCTTCCTCTTCCTTCTCGCTCCCCATTGGCTCCTCACCCTCGGCTTCAAGGCTCTCCATCACCTCGCCCCCAAGGCTCTCCATCACCTCACCCCCTCCTACCTCACCTCCCTTCTCTCCTTCCACAGCCCTCCCCGCACCCTCTGCTCCTCTGCCGCTAATCTCCTCACCGTGCCTCGTTCTCGCCTGTCCCTCCATCGACCCCCGGCCCACGTCATCCCCGGGGCCTGGAATGCCCTCCCTCTGCCCATCCGCCAAGCTAGCTCTCTTCCTCCCTTCAAGGCCCTACAGAGAGCTCACCTCTTCCAGGAGGCCTTCCCAGACTGAGCACCTTCCTTCCTCTCCCCCTCGTTCCCCTCTCCATCCCCCTCATCTTACCTCCTTCCCTTCCCCACAGCACCTGTATATATGTCTATATGTTTGTACATATTTATTACTCTATTTATTTATTTATTTTACTTGTACATACCTATTCTATTTATTTTATTTTGTTAGTATGTTTGGTTTTGTTCTCTGTCTCCCCCTTTTAGACTGTGAGCCCACTGTTGGGTAGGGACTGTCTCTATATGTTGCCAACTTGTACTTCCCAAGTGCTTATACAGTGCTCTGTACACAGTAAGCGCTCAACAAGTACGATTGATTGATTGATTGATTGGCTGCTTCAAACATGCCCATGTCTCCCCTATCCTAAAAAACCCCTCCCTTGACCCCACAGCTCCCTCCAGTTACCGCCCCATCTCCCTCCTGCTATTCCTCTCTAAACTCCTTGATCGAGTTATCTATACACGCTTTCTCAAATTCCTCTCCTCCAATTCTCTCTTTGACCCCCTCCAATCTGGCTTCCGTCCCCTTCACTCCACAGAAACCACCCTCTCAAAGGTCACTAATGATCTCCTTCTTGTCAGATCCAACAGGTTCTACTCCATTCAAATCCTCCTCGACCTCTCAGTTGCCTTCTACACTGTTGACCACCCCCTTCTCCTGGAAACATTATTCAACCTTGGCTTCACTGACACTGTGTTCTCCTGGTTCTCTTATTTCTCTGGCCACTCAGTCTCATTCTCTTTTGTGGGCTCCTCCTCTGTCTCCCATGCCCTAACTGCGGTGGTCCCTCAAGGTTCAGTTTTGGGTCCCCATCTATTCTCCATCTACACCCACTCCCTTGGACAATTCATTAGCTCCCATGGCTTCAACTACCACCTCAAAGCGGTTGATACCCAAATCTACATCTCTAGCCATGATTTTTCTCCAACTCTGCAGCCTTGCATTTCCTTCTGCCTTCAAGACATCTCTACTTGGATACCTCCCATCACCTCAAGCTGAAAATATCCAAAACAGAACTCATTATCTTCCCACCCAAACCCTGTCCTCCCCGTGACTTTCCCATCACTGTAGGTGGCACCACCATCCTTCCTGGCTCACAAACCAGTAACCTTGGCATTATCCCTGACTCCTCTCTCCCATTTAACCCACATAATTCAATCCATCACTAAATCCTGTCGGTTCGACCTTCACAACATAGCTAAAATCTTCCCTTTTCTCTCCATCCAAACTGCCACAACATTACTAAAATCACTCATCCTATCGTGCCTGGATTACTACATCAGTCTCCTTGCTGACCTCTCAGCCTCCTGTCTTTCCCTATTCTGGTCCATACTTCACTCTGCTGCCCGGATCATTTTTCTGCAGTAAAGCTCAGGACATGTTTCCCCATTTCTCAAGAAACTCCAGTGGTTGCCCATCCACCTCCACATCAAACAAAAACTGCTCACCATTGACTTTAAAGCAATCAATAACCTTGCCCCCTCCTACCCCACCTCGTTACTCTCCTACTACAACCTAGACTTCACACTTCCCTCCTCTAATGCCAACCTTCTCACTGTGCCTCGATCTTGTCTGTCTCGCTGCCGATCCCTTGCCCATGTCCTGCCTCTGGACTGGAACGCTTTCCCTCCTCAAATCCAACAGACAATTACTCTTTCCCCTTTCAAAGCCTTATTGAGGGCACATCTCCTCCAAGAGGTCCTCCCTGACTAAGCCCCCCTTTCCTCTTCTCCCACTCCCTTCTGCATCACCCTGACTTGTTCCCTTTGATCATTCCCCCCTCGCAGCCCCACAGCACTTATGTACATATCTGTAATTTATTTTTTATATTAATGTCTGTCTCCCCCCACAACACCCTCCAGCTCATTGTGGACAGGGAATGTGTCCGTGTATTGTTGTATTGTACTCTTCCAAGCACTTAGTACAGTGCTCTGCACACTGAAAGAGCTCAATAAATATGATTGAATGAATGAATGGTGGTGGCTTTTCACTATCTAGGATTATGCCCTCTTAAGCAAAGAGATCATGCTCTTTGGTCTTCATTCCAACTTTTGAAGGAACAACAGCTACAAAGTCATGAATAATGATTACACCTCCCATAATTCAGTGCACATCTGCCAAAATCTACAAGATAAAAAAAATATGGCTTAGATATCAGTCTGGGCTTCTCCTCAAAGAAGGGAACCCTGAGAAAATCTACCATCATCATAATCACCACTGTCATCATCGTGTTCCTTCATTCAATCATATTTATTGAGCACTGACTGTGTGCAGAGCACTGTAATAAGTGCACGAGAAAGCACAATACAGCAATAAAGAGAGACAATCCTTGCCCACAATGAGCTCACAGTCTAGAAGGGGGGAACAGACATCAATGCAAATAAACAGACATCAATATAAATAAATAAAATTACAGATAAGTGCTGTGGTGTTGGGAGGGGAGGAGGAGCAAAGGGAGTAAGCCAGGGTGACACAGAAGGGAGTGGAAGTTAAGGAAAAGTGAGACTTAGTCTGGGAAGGCCTCTTGGAGGAGATAGGCCTTCAGTAAGGCTTTGAAGGGAGGGAGAGTAATTGTCTGAGAGATTTGAAGAGGGAGGGCGTTCCAGGCCAGATGTAGGACGTGGGCCAGGGATCAGAGCCGAGACAGGTGAGATCGAGGCACAGTGAGAAGGTTAGCACCAGAGGAGCAAAGTGTGCGGGCTGGGTTGTAGAAGGAGAGAAGCAAGGTGAGGTAGGAAAGGGTGAGGTGATGTAGGGCTTTAAAGCCAATGGTGAGAAGTTTTTGTTTGATACAGCAGTGGATAGGCAACCACTGGAGATTTTTGAGGAGCGGGAGGTGGGGTGGTGACATGTCCTCAACGTTTCTGTAGAAAGATCACCTGGACAGCAGAGTGAAGTATGGACTAGAGTGGGGAGAGCCAGAAGGTTGGTAGGTCAAGCAAGGAGGGTGATGCAGTAATCTGGGTGGGATAGGATGAGTGATTGTACTAACGTGGGAGCAGTATGGATGGAGAAGAAAGGGTGGATTTTAGCGATGTTATGAAGGTGAGACCAACAGGATTTGGTGACAAATTAGGTATATGGATTGAATGAGAGAACAGAGTCAAGGATAATGCCAAGGTTATGAGCTTGTGAGATACTGGTGCTGTTTACAGTGTCTACAAATTCTATAGAATGCAGAGTTTGGGTAAAGGGGAGGGTCCACAGTGTCAAAGGCGGCTGAGAGGTCGAGGAGGATTAAGATGGAGTAGGAGCCACTGGATTTGGCAAGAAGGAGATCATTGGTGACCTTTGAGAGGGTGGTTAAAGTGGAGTGAAGGGGACAGAAGCCAGATTTGAGGGGGTCCAGGAGAGAATTGGCGGAGAGGAATTTGAGACAGTGGGTGTAGATGACTTGCTCAAGGAGTCTGGAGAGGAAAGGGAGATGGGGTGATAACTGGAGAGAGCTGTGGGTTTAAGGGAGGGTTGTCTCTTGTCTTATGCTGTCAAGTCATCTCCAGCCCATAGCGACTCCATGGACACATCTCTCCCAGAATATCAATCGTTCTGGCAGTGTAACCATAGTGTTTTCTTGGTAAAAATGTGGAAGTGGTTTACCATTACCTCCTTCCACGCAGTAAACCTGAGTCTCCCTCCCCGACTCTCTCCTAAGCCGCTGCTGCCCAGCACAGGTGAGTTTTGACTTGTAGCAGATTGCCTTCCACTCCCTAGTCACTGCTCAAGCTAGGAATGGAATGGCTATGTCTCTGCTTGGCTCTCCCTCCCATAGACGAAACTGGTAGAGTACTGGAAACTCACCAGGTGTGACTCTGAGAGGGAACTGTCATCATCACTGGTGTAAAGTCTGAAAGCTGTGGGAGCAGATGAGTTCACTGAGGAAGTACATGTAGATTGAAAATAGAAGGGGAACTAAAGTTAAGCCTTGCAGGAACCCTAAGTCAGAGGTCAAAGAAGATTGAGAAGGAACGGTCCAAAAAGTAAGAGGAGAATCAGGAAAGGACTTTGTCAAAAAAAAAATCTAGGTTAAATAGTGTTTCCAAGGAGAAAGGGGCCATCCACAGTGTCAAAGACAGTGGAGTGGTTGAGGAGGATTTGGATGAAATAGAGTCTGTTAGATTTGGTGAGAAAGGATCATTGGTGACCTTGGATAAAGTGGTCTCGGTGGAATGAAGGATGGTGAAAGCCAGATTGCAGAGGGTAAAAGAGATATTTCGAGAAGAGGAAGTGAGGCAGTGGGTGGATAAAACGTGTTCAAGGAATTTGGAGAGGACTGGTAGGAGGGAAATGAGGCTCTCTCTTGATTATGTTGCCAACTTGTACTTCCCAAGCGCTTAGTACAGTGCTCTGCACACAGTAAGCGCTCAATAAATATGATTGAATGAATGAATGGTGCAGTGGAGTCAAGGGAAATTTTTTTTGGATAAGGAAAATGTGGGCATGTTTGAAAGCAGAGGGGAAGGAGCCATCTGAGAGTGCGTGATTGAAGATGGTAGTAAGGGAGGGAAGGAGAGTAGGAGCAAGTGTCTCTATAAGGCATGAAAGGATGGGGTTGGAGGTGCAGGTAGAGGGTGTGGATTTTGAAAGCAGAGGAAAGACCAAAGTGGCATGGTTAGCAAGAAGCAGCCCAATGCCTCTCGATTTTCCAGTAAGTCAGGTGGAGTGGGAAGTGAGGCCCCCCCTTTAAGAGAGCAGCAGGAGAGGCAGTGTTGTCTGAAGTGAGCCAGAACTTGGTGATGACGAGGAGAAGCCACTGTCACTCCTTGCGTGGGGATGGGTTCGAGGATTGGCACAGAAAGAGCTAGAGACCAGGGTCGTAAAGGCTAAGCCATGAAAGATTTATTGTATGTGGTGAACTGAACTTCCCTTCTGGGAGAAATACATTCATTTTAGTTATTCACATGCAGCGAATTGAACTTCCCCCTCAGAAGGACTACACTTATAATAATAATAATAATAATAATGGAATTTATTAAGCACTTATTATATGCAAAGCACGGTTCTAAGCGCTGGGGAGGATACAAGGTGATCAGGTTGTCCCACGGGGGTCTCACAGTCTTAATCCCCATTTTACAGATGAGAGAACTGAGGCACAGAGAAGTTAAGTGATTTGCCCAAAGTCACACAGCTGACAAGTGGTGGAGCTGGGATTTGAACCCATGACCTCTGACTCCCAAGTCTGGGTTCTTTCCACTGAGCCACGCTGCTTCTCTATGTGTGTGTGTATATATATATATATATATATATATATATATATATGTTAATATATATATATACATATATAACCTAACCTAATATATATATTACTTATCTATATTATATATATGTATATATATATATATATATACACTCATATACACACACCCACACATATATATGTATATATATATGTATATGTGTAAGTAACTTATGTTTTACTTGCACGTGGCGAAGCACCTAGGCTCCGACCATGAACGCTTCCCTCTCGGGAGGAATCTACTTATGTGTTACATACACGTGGAGAAGTGCCTAGCATCCAGATCCATGAGTGCTCAATGGGACACGCACCTGTCCCACGGCTTCTCACTTGGTGCAGACAGACCCGGCATCCCACGCTCCGGGTAGAGGTGACAGACATTCAGCTTCTGCGAGTCTTGATCCACTGCCCAGAATATTAGGAGCAGCAGGTATTTATCAGCTGTCCTTCTGGGCTGTTTGGGCTTCTGGTTTCTGCCTGTCCAATCTCCGTCCCACCCCCTTCCTCCATTCCTTATTTGGTTGGCATGGGGGTGAGGGACACCTTCTGTATTCCTGGCCTGGTATTTCTGTCGATTTCAGTTGCAGTTGCCCATGCTCCCGAGTTCTGCTTTGCTAGCTCAGGCAGTCACGAGATTGTATTGACCTTGAGATGGTGAGTACCCCAGTTCACCTTGGAATAGCCATCCCCCTCTTTTTTTACAGGTTAAGGCTGAAGGAGAGTTTGCCTACGACGGAACAAGGGTTCCACAGACTGCATTTAGATGAGGTTACTGGGCAGGGGAAAGGACAGCATGAGCAGTGGGGATGGATTGGATAGGAGTGACCTGATGGGGTGCAATGCTGAGCAGTTTGGGGTGGAAGTGGGAGAGTAGGACAGGGACAGGGTGAGCAGAGAGTGCTTGGGTGGGAGTTTCATGGTGTAGTCCTTGGACCTCAAGCACCCCAACTACTAGACTTTAGTCTGGAGTGGTCCGGGGTCCACAAGATCCAGTTCCAGGTTGGCAGAGACCACATCTACCAGTCCCTGGTCTGGAGTCAGCACTGCTTCCAGTTCCTGGTCTGGAGTGACCATGGCATCCACATGGAGTAGTGGATAGAGCACAGGCCTGGGAGTCAGAAGGTCATGAGTTCTGATCCCAAGTGCTTAGTACAGTGTTCTGCACACAGGAAGCGCTCAATAAATACGATCGAATGACTGAATTTATTTTACTTGTACATATTTATTCTATTTATTTTATTCGTTAACATGTTCCGTTTTGTTGTCTGTCTCTATGTGGCCAACTTGTACTTCCCAAGCGCTTAGGACAGTGCTCTGCACACAGGAAGTGCTCAATAAATATGACTGAATGAATGAATTTATTTATTTTAGTTGTACATATTTATTCTATTTATTTTATTTCGTTAATATGTTCCGTTTTGTTGTCTGTCTCTCTATGTGGCCAACTTGTACTTACCAAGCGCTTAGGACAGTGCTCTGCACACAGGAAGCGCTCAATACGATTGAATGAATGAATTTATTTATTTTACTTGTACATATTTATTCTATTTATTTTATTTCGTTAATATGTTCTGTTTTGTTGTCTGTCTCTCTATGTGGCCAACTTGTACTTCCCAAGCGCTTAGGAAAGTGCTCTGCACACAGGAAGCGCTCAATAAATACGATTGAATGAATGAATTTATTTATTTTACTTGTACATATTTAGCCTATTTATTTTATTTCGTTAATATGTTCCATTTTGTTGTCTGTCTATGTGGCCAACTTGTACTTCCCAAGCGCTTAGGCCAGTGCTCTGCACACAGTAAGTGCTCAATAAATAAGATTGAATGAATGAATTTATTTATTTTACTTGTACATATTTATTCTATTTATTTTATTTCGTTAATATGTTCTGTTTTGTTGTCTGTCTCCCCCTTCTAGACTGTGAGCCCACTGTTGGGTAGGGACCGTCTCTATATGTTGCCGACTTGGACTTCCCAAGCGCTTAGTACAGTGCTCTGCACAAAGTAAGCGCTCAATAAATACGATTGAATGAATGAACGAATCCTGGCTCTGCACCATATCTTCTGTGTGACCTTGGGCAAGTCACTTTACTTCTCTGTGCCTCAGGTACCTCGTCTGTAAAATGGGGATTGAGACTGAGCCCCACGTGGGACAGGGACTGTGCCCAACCTAACTTGTATCTACCTAAATGCCTAGTACAGTGCCTCGCACATAGTAAGCACTTAACAAATACCATATGTAATAATAATAATGGCATTTTTAAGCGCTTACTATGTGCCAAGCACTGGTCTAAGTGCTGGGGTAGATATAAGGTAATCAGGTTGTCCCACGTGGGGTTCACAGTCTTAATCCCCATTTTACAGATGAGGTAACTGAGGCACAGAGAAATTAAGTGATTTGCCCAAGGTCACACAGCTGTCGAGTGGTGGAGCCAGGATTAGAACCCACAACCTCTGACTCCCAAGCCCGTGCTCTATTATTACCATTACTAAGTGGGTGCAGCTTCCAAACCTTCTACAGGTTGTGAAGATATGCTCTTGGCGGCAGTGTTGGGGGAGAAAATTCTAGGTAAGATTTCAGGCCTGGGTTCCTCTGAATGAGGAATGAGCAGGTTGAAAGTTTCCAAGCCCTGGAAATGGTAGCTAGAGCTACAAGCAAAGATACGCTTTTCTTGTGTGTTGTGTAGAAGGGAAACACTCATTTTTTCAACCTCTACCCATGCCCACGGACAAAGATACCTTTCAGCCACGCCATCTCTGAAAATGGAGAATAATCAATCAGCTGACTTCTTACTTGAAAATTATGCTATAACTGGTGAATTACTAGCTCTGCGTGTGTGTGTGTTCATGTGTGTGTGTGTTCGTGTGTGTGTGTGTGTTCATGTGTGTGCTCATCTGAAATTAACCAGATGGGTTGGGAGCCACATTGCTATCGATCAATAAATCAATCAATTTTATATATTTAACACTGTGTGCAGAGCACTGCACTAAGGGCTCGGGAGATAGAGTTGGTGGAGGGGGAAGACAGACACTAATATAAATAAATAAATTATGGATATATGCAATAAGGGCTTTGGGACAGAGGGTAGGGTGAAAAAAGGGTGTAAATCCATGTACAAAGGCCATCAGAAGGGAGTGGGAGAAGAGAAAAGGAGGGCCTAGTCAAGGACGACCTCTTGGAGGAGATGTGATTTTTATAAGTCTTTGAAGTTGGGGAGGGTGATCATCTGTCAGTTATGAAGAACGGTACAGGGAGTTCCGGCCAGAGACAGGACATGGGCGAGGGGTTGGCGGTGGCATAAACGAGACTGAGGTACAGTGCTTAGGTAGGCATTAGAGGAGTGAACTATGCAGGCTGGGTTGTAGGAGGGAGGAAATCAGGGAGGTAAAGTAGGAAGGGGAAAGGAGATTGAGTGCTTTAAAGGAGTTTCTGTTTGATGCAGAACTGGGTAGGCAACCACTGGAGGTTCCTGAGCAGTGGAGAAACATGAACAAAGCAGTTTCATTGAAAAATGAGCCGAGCAGCAGAGTGAAGTATGGATTAGAGTGGGGAGACAGGAGGCAGCAAGGTCAGCAAGAGGGCTGATGCAGTAAGCAGGGCAGGGAAGGATAAGTACTTGGATTAACATGGTAGCAGTTTGAAAGGAGAGGAAAGGGCAGCGTTGTTATAAAAGTTGACCTGACAGGATTTAGTGACAGATTGAATAAGTGGGTAAAATGAAAGAGATGCGTCAAGGATAATGTTAAGGTTATGGGATTGTGAAAAAGGGAGGATGGTGGTGTTGTCTACAGTGATGGGAAAGTCAGGGGGAGGACAGGGCTTGAGTGGGAAGATGAGGAATTCTGTTTTGGACATGTTAAGTTTGAGGTGTTGGTGGGACATCCAACTAGAGATGCCCTGAAGGCCGGAGGAAATACAAAACTGCAGAGAGGGAGAGAGATTAGGGCTGAAGATGTAGTTTTGGGATTCATCTACATAGAGATGGAGATTGAAGCCAAGGGATCCAATGTAGATGAAAAACTGAGCCTTGAGGGACTCCCAGTTAGGGGTTGGGAGGCCAAAAGGAAACAGGCAGTAGAGACTGAGAAGGAGCAGCCAGAGAGACAGGAGGAGAATCTATCTCTTAGACTAGAACCCCCTTTAGCTTGCAAGCTCCTTGTGGACAGGGATCATCTATAATTACTCCTTTGTATTGCACTCTCTCAAGCACTTAGTACAGTGATCTGATAAATACCATTGATTGATTGACTGATTGAGAGTATCAGTGATTCTAAGGTTAAATAATGTTTCCAGAAGGGGGTGGTCTACAGTGTCCAAGGCAGATGAGTGGTTGAGGAGGATTAGGATGGAGTAGAGGCCATTGGAGTTGGTAAGAAGGAGGTCATTGGTCAGTGGAGAGGGTGGAGGCCAGATTGCAAGCGGTCAATGGAAAAATTGGAGGAGAGGAAGTGAAGGCAGCAGGTGTAAACAGCTCACTCAAGGAGTTGGGAAAAGAATGGCTGGAGGGAGATGGGGCAATAACTGGAGGGCACAGTGGGGTCAAGGGAGGGTTTTTTTCGGACAGGGGATACATGGACATGATTAAAAGCAGTGGGGAAGGAACCGTTGGAAAGTGAATGGTTGAAGATGTCAGTAAGGAAGGGAAGAAAGAGAGAGCAAATCTTTTAATAAGGTGTGACAGGATGAGGTTGGAGGCATTGTTGGAATGGGTAGATTTGAAGAGGAGGTGGGAGATTTTTTTTAAGATTCTGCTGGGAAGGATCAAAGAGGGCAGGAGGAGGTAGGACTGGAGAAGAGCAGGGGAGATTTTAGAGAGACCACACCAAATGGTTTCAATTTTATCAGTGAAGTAGGTGGCAAGGTCATTAAGGGAAAGATATGGGAGAGGCAGGGGGACAGAGTTTGAAAGGGAGTTAAAAATCTACAACAACTGGCGGGGGAAATAGGCATGGTAGTAAGGAAAGAAATGCATTGCTGCTGGGGGAAGGAGAGGGCAGTGTAAAAGTAGATGAGGATGAGTTTAGGATAGACAAGGTCAGCCTGGTGTCTGAATTTCCTCCAGCAGCACTGTGCAGATTGTGCACAGGAACGGAGGAAGCATGCTGTGGAGGTAGTTACATGACGTTTTTCCAGACATTGTTCTACACTATGCTAATGAAACTTGATCCTTAGAGATGATCCTCTTAAGCAGTGAACTATGGACCTGCCCCACCAAATCTCTGCAAAGTTTAAATTACAAGGCTGCTGGAGTTTCTGAGCAGCCTTGACTTTCCCATCTCTGTTGACGGCACTACCATTCTTCCCGTCTCACAAGCCCGCAACCTTGGTGTCATCCTCGACTCCGCTCTCTCATTCACCCCTCACATCCAAGCCGTCACCAAAACCTGCCGGTCTCAGCTCCGCAACATTGCCAAGATCCGCCCTTTCCTCTCCATCCAAACTGCTACCCTGCTCATTCAAGCTCTCATCCTATCCCGTCTCGACTACTGCACCAGCCTTCTCTCTGATCTCCCATCCTCGTGTCTCTCTCCACTTCAATCCATACTTCATGCTGCTGCCCGGATTATCTTTGTCCAGAAACGCTCTGGGCATATTACTCCCCTCCTCAAAAATCTCCAGCGGCTACCAATCAATCTGCGCATCAGGCAGAAACTCCTCACCCTGGGCTTCAAGGCTGTCCATCACCTCGCCCCCTCCTACCTCACCTCCCTTCTCTCCTTCTACTGCCCAGCCCACAACCTCCGCTCCTCCACCGCTAATCTCCTCACTGTACCTCGTTCTCGCCTGTCGCGCCGTCGACCCCCGGCCCACGTCTTCCCCCGGGCCTGGAATGCCCTCCCTCTGCCCCTCCGCCAAGCTAGCTCTCTTCCTCCCTTCAAGGCCCTGCTGAGAGCTCACCTCCTCCAGGAGGCCTTCCCAGACTGAGCCCCTTCCTTCCTCTCCCCCTCGTCCCCCTCTCCATCCCCCCATCTTACCTCCTTCCCTTCCCCACAGCACCTGTATATATGTATATATGGTTGTACATATTTATTACTCTATTTATTTATTTATTTATTTATTTTACTTGTACATTTCTTTCCTATTTATTTTATTTTGTTGGTATGTTTGGTTCTGTTCTCTGTCTCCCCCTTTTAGACTGTGAGCCCACTGTTGGGTAGGGACTGTCTCTATGTGTTGCCAATTTGTACTTCCCAAGCGCTTAGTACAGTGCTCTGCACATAGTAAGCGCTCAATAAATACAATTGATTGATTGATTGATTGATTCTGAGCAGGGGGGTGGTACCGGGGAAGAGGGAGGTGGGAATTTGAGCTGAAAGTCATGTGATGCAATGCAGACCATCAAAGGTCCCAGGCCAGGTAAGATCTCTGCCCTTCACAGCAATTATGTTGACAGTATGAGCAGGGCAACGTGGAGGCTGGCATTTGTGAGATGGGCCGGGACCCTGGAGGAAGAATTTTATTCTGGAGGGAAGGTGGAGGTGACAAAATGGGGAGTGGGGGCAGGCCGGCAGAGAAGAGAATTTACAAATAATTAAATTATGCTCTCCGCATATTTTCAAGTATTTGGGAATTAATAGGAAGCTGTCACCCATTGGGTGGGGACGGGTTGGAGGAATGACGCAGTGAGAGTGAGAGACTGAAGTGAGAATGGCTAAGCCTTGCACGATTTATTCTGTGTGGAGAATTGAACTTTTCAGGAGGAATACACTTATTTAGTTACCAGCACATGGTGAGGCACCTAGCTCCCGCCCCATGAACACTTCCCACTCTGAAGGAATACACACTTATGTGGCCAGCATGGTCACCAACTACTAACAGCCCGAGGAACTGGGAAGGAGATACTGGTTGTCTCTAGGGGTACTTTTCAAATCACGCTGGCATGGGGTACCTTTCAAATAACCCAGCAGTTGAGCTCCCTCCCCAAGAGGATATTCACTTCTCCCTGCTCCAGAGAGGAGGTCTGATCATTCATTCATTCAATCATATTCATTCATTCATTCAATCGTATTTATTGAACGCTTACTGTGTGCAGAGCACTGTACTAAGCACTTGGGAAGTACAAGTTGTCAACATAGAGAGTCCCTACCCAACAGTGGGCTCTCAGTCACTCGATACTGTTCAGGGTCCGACAGAGTAGGCATACCCTACTCTGGGTAGAGGTGACTTGCCACATCGGTGTGACAGAGTTCCAACCTACTGAAGAGTTTGTGGAGATGCCCCTCCATATATGCCCTGCCATATCTTGGTTCCTTCCCTCTGTGCTGGCAATAGGCCTATGGCAGTTACAATGCCTTATTCAGTGGGGAAGGAGGCGGGGCAAGGATTGTGCGGCAAGACCCAACAGACCCTTCAGTATTGTTTCTGTGATCCCTTTGAATGGGGCGAACTTTGAACTTTGAACTTACGAACTTTGGGTTTATTTCTGAGATTTTACATCCCCTCTCAGCTGGGGCCTGGTTTCCTGTCATGTACATGTGTCATGTTCACAGACACCTGCTTATGGCAAGTGGCAGATGCTTACAAAGATGAAGTTGGTCACACAGCAGACAAGTGGCAGAGCTGGAATTAGAACCCAGGTCCTTCTGACTTCCAGGCCCAGGCTCTATTCACTAGGCCACTCTAGCTCCTTTGAGGGTGAAGGGTGACCAAGGTGGGGACCAGGAGCCAAACCTTTAGAATCTGTGGTGATAAGCAATAGCACAACCCTTCCTGTCAGGAACAGTGGCTTTGGTCATTTTCACTGACCTACAAAATGAAAGCCTGTTCGGGTGTCACGGTGCCTGTCCAGGAGGACAGAAGAGGCCCTAGAACAGACCTAGTGACATTGCTAATTCTCCCTCCCTCTCCCCTTCCCCCTTGGCCCCTTAGGCCCGGGAAGACCCACTTCTTGGAAACCCTGCCTACCCTCTCCAGTTTGGGCCTTGAAATATTCAGTCACCTGCCATTCCACTGAAATTCTCCCTAGAGTCGACCTGGAACTGGACTTGGAAAGATGGGAGAGGTGAGGGAAGTGGGTGGCAAGCACATATCTGGCAGAAATGGTTGCAGGGTTGGTATTAGCAGGGGCGGGGTGGGGACCAGGAGGCGAGGTTGAAAAGACTGAACTGCGGAACTCAAGGGCAGACTATGGCTCTGAGGGGAGTTGGAGAGTGGGACTGAGGCAAGCAAGAACCTCAAGATCTGGAAGAAGGAGTGAGAGGATGGAAGGAAGACATTGATCAGGACTCTGGGAGGGAAGATAAGGAGCTCTGTCTTGGTCATGTTGAGTTTTAGGGGGCGGAAGGACATCCAAGTAGAAATGTCCTGAAGGCAGGAGAAGATGCGAGCCTGGAGGGAGGGAGAGAGAACCGGGGAGGAGATATAGATTTGGGTGTCATCTGCGTAGAGATGATAGGTGAAGCCGTAGGAGCAAATGAGTTCTCCAAGGGAGTGACTGTAGATGGAGAATAGAAAGGGACCAAGAACTGAACCTTGAAGGGCCCCTACAGTTAGGGGATGGGAGAGGGAGGAAGGGCCCTCAAAGGAGACTGAGAATGAAGGGCCAGAGAAATGAGGAGAACCAGGAGAGGGCAGACAGTGAAGCCAAGTTTGGATAGGTGTTGAGGAGAAGGGGGTGGTCCACAGTGTCAAAGGCAATAATTGTGGTATTTGTATTGGTATACTTACTATGTGCCAAGCACTGTCAGAAGGCATTCCAGGCCAGAGGCAGGACAAGGAGAAGAGGTCGGTGGCAAGATAGATGATACTGAGGTACAGTGAGTAGGTTGGCATTAGAGGACCACAGTGTGCAGGCTGGGTTGTAGTAGGAGAACAGCAAGGTGAGGTAGGCGGGGGAAAGGTGATTGAGTGCTTTAAAATTAATGGTAAGACATTTCTTTTTGATGCAGAGGTGGATGGGCAGCCACTGGAGGTTCTTGACTAAGGGGGAAACAGGGACTAAACATTTCTGTAGAAAAATGAACCAGGCAGCAGAGAGAAGTATGGACTGGAGTGGGGAGAGACATGAGGCAGGGAGATAAACAAGGAAGCTGATACAGTAATGAAGGTGAGATAGGATAAATTCTTGGATTAATGTGGTAGCAGTTTGGATCGAGAGGAAAGGGTGGATTTAGCGATGTTGTGAAGGTTGAACCGGCAGAATTTAATGACAGATTGAATATGTCTATAAATATTAATTGAATATTCTTATCTTCTACCAACTCTGTTGTACTATCCCAAGCACTTAGTACAATGCACTGCACACACAGTAAGCATTTAATAAATATGATTGATTGATTTATCAGTTCATAGAAGTGCTAATATGCGGATGTCAGCTGATTCATCCCTAAAGATCTCATATGGGATCTCTTTGATTTGGGTTGCAAGAAGAATGAAACACAGAAGGTCAATTGGAAAGCTCATCACAAGTCCCACTTACTTCCCACATTTTATAAGGATGACCTCCCCGTCTGCCCACTTTTTTCCTCCCCCTCAGCAGAGGGACTCCCTATCTCTTTAGCTATTTCAAGCAGCAACTTAAACTCCATAGTTTCCTGAGTCCCAGTAGGAAAGACTCCATTTTCAACCCCAGTCTCCTAGCATCACCCTACCTGGGCATTTCCACCCAGGCAGCTGCTCCATAAGGGAGTTTTGGGTACCTGCTGTCACCCAAGCCCAACCCTCTGGAAGAAACGTAGCCCATCTGTGGCTCTGCTTTGTGTCAGAATCCTTCTTTCCATCAAACATTGCTGCCTCCCTTTCCATGGGTTATGCCAATGCAGAGACAAGAAGACAGATGCGATGGTGCTGGGACCCAGAACACATTATTGGAAGCTCATGGATATGTTTCTGTTACCCTTCCAACCCGCACCCAGGCCCACTCGATGGTCTCTTGCTACAGACAAGAGCCCCTATCTCCCTTTTGCCTTTGGTGTGTCTTTTGACTTTGTCTTTAATTATAATTGTGGTATTTGTTAAGTGCTTACTATGTGCCAAGTAGATACAAGATAATCAGGTCCCACATGGGGCCTGTCTAAGTTGGAGAGAAGCAGTGTGGCTCAGTGGAAAGAGCACGAGCTTTGGAGTCAGAGGTCACAGGTTCAAATCCTGGCTCCGCCAATTGTCAGCTCTGTGACTTTGGACAAGTCACTTAACTTCTCTGCGCCTCAGTTCCCTCATCTGTAAAATGGGGGTTAAGACTGTGAGCCCCCCGTGGGACAACCTGATCACCTTGTAACCTCCCCAGAGCTTAGAACAGTGCTTTGCACATAGTAAGCACTTAATAAATGCCATAAAAAACAGGCATTGAATACCCATTTTGCAGATGAGGGAACTGAGGCACAGAGAAGTTAAGTGACTTGCCCAAGGTCACACAGCAGACAGTACTGGAACTGGGATTAGAACCCAGGTCCTCTGGCTCCCAGGTCTATCTTTCCATTAGGCCCTGCTGCTTACTAAGTTTGATCAACTTGTGGTCAGCTTCTCGTCCTACTACCACGATCTCTACCAATTCAACCCCAAATGAGCTGAAAACGCTAACAGAAGGATTTTTTTTTTTGGATGTATTCAAACTTGCTCAGGGCTGCCTGGGTCTAGTCTTTGCACACATCTTCATCTCCACAGATGTTACTATTGAAATTCTTTTCCTCAGCTGGACTCACATTCCTCCTCTCCTTCCCCCCACGCTGCTTCTTCCTCCAGGTGAAGCCACTCTGCATGTCCTTGGTGTCCTCCCAAGTGTTTGATATACACAGAGGTTATCTTAGGCTACTCTCAGCCACTTGGCCCCCCTTTTGCAGCTTAATGGTTTATGGCTCCGCCTCCTGAATAATAATTGTAGTATTTGTTAAGGGCTTACTTGGTGCCAAGCACTATGCTAACTGTTGGAGGAGATACAAAATCATCAGATCCCACATGTGGCTCACAGTCTGAGTATTCATTCATTCATTCAATCGTATTTATTGAGCGCTTACTGTGTGCAAAGCACTGTGCTATGCACTTGGGAGAGTACAATACAGCAATAAATAGTCACACTCCCTGCTCACAGCGGGCCTACAACAGGTATTGAATCCCCATTTTGCAGGTGAGGGAACTGAGGCACAGAGAATGAAGTGACTAGCCCAATTTCTCACAGCAGACAAGTGGCAGAGCGAGGATTAGTACTCAGGTTCTCTGACTCTCAGGCCTGTGCTTGCTTTATATGCTAGGCCATGCTGCTTCTCCCTGACAGGATTTGCTACTAGGTTTACATTCCTGCCCACCCAATCTGAGTGCCTATCCTGAGTCCCATATACCCCAACATGCGTTGCCTGAGAAATTTCTGTACAATTGGCATCACATCCCTAAACCCCACAAGTCCTGGAAACAAGTAATTTGCTACCAGGGATGACTCAGTTCTGGGCGCCCTTTTCCTGCTGGGTCCTCTCTCCCTTCCACATGGTGACTCCAGAGTGGACCTCTATTCATTCATTCAATCGTATTTATTGAGCACTTACTGTGTACAGAGCACTGTATTAAGCGCTTGGGAAGTAAAAATAGCACAAAGGGTATGAGGAGGCATTGACAGGACTAGTCTTTTCCCCAGTCCCCTCTAAATCCAGAGAGGGATGGTAAGGGCTAGCATTATCAATCTTAAACAGTTGGTGGCACCCGAATGTCACCTGAACTATCTTGTAACCACCCTCCCCTCCATCCCCCCACCAACAACCTGAGGTCTCACCTCGAAGAGAAAGGGAATTAGGAGGTCCCTTCTAGGTGAGGAGGAGTAGGACTAAGGCAATAGGAATCACGGGCCCTTGCTAAGGCAACCCCTTCACTCCATTACCTGCCTATCTAGAACTTCATGCCCCAGCAGAGAGCAGTGGACAGCACAAACAGTCCTTGTCTGAGCCAAGACCTTGGCAGGGATAGGAGAGAATAATAAGAATAATAATAATGACAGTCTTTTCAAAGGACTATGTGGCAAACACTGTGCTAAGATACAACACACTCATTATATATTGTATACAATAAAAATCAATAGGGAATATGGATGGAATCTCCAGATGAGGCGGAGTGGGAGGAGTTGCAGTCAGAGCAGCAACTGGAATTTCCCTTTCAGGGAGAAAAGATGGAACCAGATTTTTATATGTGAGAAGGTATATATATATGTATTAGAGAAGCACCGTGGCTATGTGGCAAGAGCACGGGTTTGGGAGACAGAGGACATGGGTTCTAATCCCAGCTCTGCCATTTGTCTGCTGTGTGACTTTGGGCAAGTCGCATCACTTCTCTGTGCCTCAGTTACCTCATCTGTAAAATGGACATTCAGACTGTGAGCCCCACGGGGGACAACCTGATTAGCATGTATCTACCCCAGTGTTTAGAACAGTGCATGGCACAAAGTGCTTAACAAATTCCATTATCATCATCATCATCATCATCATTATTATTATTATTATTATTACTATTATATGTGTGTATGGTATTCCATCACATGTGAAATACACCTTATTTTCAAAGCATTGAAAACAGTTGCAAAACCTTAGCTTTGGCCTTGTTTCTAGCGAACAGGCAAATCTCCCAATCATTAAGATTATACAAATACAGGCCTGTAGGCAGTACCCCAGTTGAGGAAGTCAGCCGGGGAGGGGCGGTGAGGGTGGCTAGGCAGGGCAGAAAGCCAGGTGGGGGAGAGGTAGTCCATTCATTCATTCATTCATATTTATTGAGCACTTACTGTGTGCAGAGCACTGTACTAAGTGCTTGGGAAGTACAAGTTGGCAACATATAGAGACGGTCCCTACCCAACAACGGGCTCACAGTCTAGAAGGGGGAGATAGACAACAAAACGAAACATGTGGACAGGTGTCAAGTCATCAGAATAAATAGAATTAAAGCTAGATGCACATCATTAGCAAAATAAATAGAATAGTAAACGTGTACAAGTAAAATAGAGTAATAAATCTGTGCAAACATACATACAGGTGCTGTGGGGAGGGGAAGGAGGTAGGGCGGGGGGATGGGGAGGAGGAGAGGAAAAAGGGGGCTCAGTCTGGGAAGGCCTCTTGGAGGAGGTGAGCTCTCAGTAGGGCTTTGAAGGGAGGAAGAGGGCTAGCTTGGCGGATGTGCAGAGGGAGGGCATTCCAGGCCAGGGGGAGGACATGGGCCGGGGATCGACGGCAGGACAGGTGACAATGAAGTACAGTGAGGAGGTTAGCGGTGGCAGAGGAGTGGAGGGTGTGGGCTGGGCTGGAGAAGGAGAGAAGGGAGGTGAGGTAGGAGGGGGCGAGGTGATGGACGGCCTTGAAGCCGAGAGTGAGGAGTTTTTGCTGGATGCGTAGGTTGACCGGTAGCCACTGGAAATTTTTGAGGAGGGGAGTAACATGCCCAGGGCATTTCTGCACAAAGTGCAGGGATGTATTAACTGAAGGTGGGGTCCAGGAGAGGGCTATTTAAGGGGCAGCATGTTAGGGGTCTGTGTCACAGGCTGGCGTGGAGGAAGAGCTGAGATTCAAACAAGAGGTGTGGATTGGGGGGTGGGGGGGAACTGAGTATAAGAGAAGAGAGTGTCTGTGTGCATTTGGATCAAACTGTGTGCGTATAGGGTGCGGGCCTGAATGTGGGCCTTCAAGGTGGTGAGAGGGGCTGTAGGGAGAGGCACTGTCTCTGTCCCTCAGTTTCTCATCTGGATTTGATGGCCAGCCAGCCAGCCAAGTAACAGTCTGCACTGAGTAGCCAATTTGTGCACAATTCTATACTACGCACTATGAAGAGTAAAAGGCACTGTCCTAGTTCTTGAGGTGCTGACAGTTCATTAGGGGGAGAGGAGATAGACACACAGGTGTGCAAACACAAGTACAGAAAACATTTTAGAATAAAAATGCAACAAATAGCCATAACTTCAGGAGGATTTAAGTAAAAGAATGGACAGGTGGTCCAAAATTGGTAATTAGAGGGAACATTGTAAGGAAAATTTAGAAATGTGAGAAGACTCAAGAGAGGAAGCAGCGTGGCTCACTGGAAAGAGCCCGGGCTTTGGAGTCAGAGGTTGTGGGTTCAAATCCAGACTCTGCCAACTGTCAGCTGTGTGACTTTGGGCAAGTCACTTAACTTCTCTGGGCCTCAGTTACCTCATCTGTAAAATGGGGATTAAGACTGTGAGCCCTCCGTGGGACAACCTGATCACCTTGTAACCTCCTCAGTGCTTAGAACAGAGCTTTGCACATAGTAAGCGCTTAATAAATGCCATTATTATTATTATAGATTATATAGAAATAAGCCCAGGTAAAGGTTGGTGCAACTCTGAGGGAGCTCCTCCTTCCTTCTGCCCACGTGGCAAAGAGTGCCCAGGCATTAGGACCTGCTGTGGGTCATGTTTTCCATGGGGACACTTGGGAGGCAGTGGTAGGCAAGGTGATTGGATGAAAAATGGAGAATTACTAACCTATACCCAGATATCAGGGAAGGGGAGAAGAAGGCAGCGTGGGAATTTCCTCCAGCCAATAGAGCCCGGGCTTTGGAGACAGAGGTCATGGGTTCGAATCCCCGCTCCGCCACGTCTGCTGTGTGACCTTGGGCAAGTCACTTCACTTCTCGGAGCCTCAGTTACCTCATCTGGAAAATGGGGATGATGACTGTGAGCCCCACGTGGGACAACCTGATCACCTTGTATCCCCCCAGCGCTTAGAACAGTGCTTTGCACATAGTAAGCGCTTAACAAATACCATTATCATTATTATTATTATTATTCCCATTAGACCTTTCCACTTTCACACTGCAGTTTCAAAGGGGACAGTCTTCTTTCCCAGAAGGCAAGCATGTTTAAAAGTAAGGAGGACAGGAGACGGAAAGTGGAAATCAACTACCAATTCATTCATTCAATCGTATTTATTGAGTGCAGAGCACTGCACTAAGCAGTTGGGAAGTACAAATCAGCAACACATAGAGATCAATAGAATCTGTTCTATGGAATAAGGGCATGGAACTTATTCCCACTGTTGACGGCACTACCATCCTTCCCGTCTCACGAGCCCGCAACCTTGGTGTCTTCCTCGACTCCGCTCTCTCATTCACCCCTCACATCCAAGCCGTCACCCAAACCTGCCGGTCTCAGCTCCGCAACATTGCCAAGATCCGCCCTTTTCCCTCCATCCAAACTGCTACCCTGCTCGTTCAAGCTCTCATCCTATCCTGTCTGGACTACTGCATCAGCCTTCTCTCTGATCTCCCATCCTCGTGTCTCTCCCCACTTCAATCCATACTTCATGCTGCTGCCCGGATTGTCTTTGTCCAGAAACGCTCTGGGCATGTTACTCCCCTCCTCAAAAATCTCCAGTGGCTACCAATCAATCTGCACATCAGGCAGAAAATCCTCACCCTCGGCTTCAAGGTTCTCCATCACCTCGCCCCCTCCTACCTCACCTCCCTTCTCTCCTTCTCCAGCCCAGCCTGCACCCTCCGCTCCTCTGCCGCTAATCTCCTCACCGTGCCTCGTTCTCGCCTGTTCCGCAGTCGACCCCCGGCCCACGTCATCCCCCAGGCCTGGAATGTCCTCCCTCCCAACATCCGCCAAGCTAGCTCTCTTCCTCCCTTCAAGGCCCTCCTGAGAGCTCACCTACTCCAGGAGGCCTTCCCAGACTGAGCCCCCTCCTTCCTCTCCCCCTCGTCCCCCTCTCCACCCCCCCATCTTACCTCCTTCCCTTCCCCACAGCACCTGTATATATGTATATATGTTTGTGCATATTTATTACTCTATTTATTTATTTATTTTACTTGTACATATCTATTCTATTTATTTTATTTTGTTAATATGTTTGGTTTTGTTCTTTGTCTCCCCCTTTTAGACTGTGAGCCCACTGTTGGGTAGGGACTGTCTCTATATGTTGCCAACTTGTACTTACCAAGCGCTTAGTACAGTGCTCTGCACACAGTAAGCGCTCAATAAATATGATTGATTGATTGAACAAGGAACAAGAGAAGCAGAATGGCCTAATGGATAGAGCAGGGGCCTGGAAGTCGGAAGCACCTGGGTTCTAAATCCGACTCTGCCACTTATCTGTTGTGTGACCTTGGGAAAGCCACTTCACTTCTCTGTGCCTCAGTTACTTCATCTGTAAATGGGGATTAAGACTGTGAGCCCCAGGTGAGGCAGGGGCTGTATCCAACTCGATTTGTTTGTATCCACTCCAGTTCTTAGTACAGTGCCTGGCACATAGTAATTGCTTAACAAATATGTTTATTATTATTATCATAATTATTACACCTGTAGGAAAATCCCATGTGAGTCTAGGTTTGGGGGAGCTGGCATGGGTTGGTTGAAGAGTTTCAGCTTTGGTCTTGGAAGGCGGAATGACACCCTTACATTTCCAATTCTGCTTATAGAAAGGGGTTTTCCCTTGGGGCTCAGAGGCAAGCTAAAATGCACATATAAAAGAGCGGAAGCTTTAGCCATTCACTGACAAGGAGGCTGGAAGCTTGCGTGCTATTGAAAAAAACTACATGTGAATCAGGGTTTGGGGGAGGGGCTGATGGAAGAATACTAGCCTTGATCCTTGCACACACATGGTCCCCTAAATGTCCATAACTTCAAACGCCTTGCTCCTGCTCTTTCCCTTTCCAAAAAGCCAGAACTCTTCCATTAACCAATTCCCCACCCATCCATATTGCTAAGGCTTTCTGATAAGTAGCTAAATAGAACATTAATTGAAAATGTACATGTAAAAACCTCCAACAGTTCTATTGCTGATAACTGCCCTCCATCAATAATGTACCCCTTCTGGGTCCCTGAAAATGAGCTCACAAAAGCCACAGTGCCCCTGCCCTAGCATCCCACCCTAATTACCCAAAGGATGAACCAACACACCAAGAGGGCCAAAGCAATGCAGTTCACTGGATACAGTAAAATGTACACTAGCCATCTCACACTGGCATGCTCCCCAGCAGAGCAGAATGTAAATCACAATATAACAAATGCCTTTTACCCCTTCCCAAATCCCTTGGTCCTCCCTGATTCGATCCCCGCTTCTGGCATTGTCTCAAGGGTTTCAGGGTTCTTGGTCACATGAAGAGGAGGTTGGTATGATTTCATTCTCCTTGATCCCTCTCTTCATCCAGTACCATCTTTGTGATCAAAGGTCATCTTTTGGTCTCCCTTTATGGTGGTGGGGGGTGGTCCCCCCTTGCTCTTACTCTTTCCTCTCTGTATGCTTGATTCTTGGTAATTGCTACCCTTAAATTTCCTGTGTTCCTGTTCTGTTTACTGAAGAAAATCTTTTGCTCTGATTCCTTACTATTATTATTCTTTATTATATTATTTTTTATTTTATATATTTATTATATTTGAATCAAACTATAATGACTGCAGTATTTGTTAAGTACTTATTATGTGCCAAGCACTGTACTAAGTGCTGGGGTAGATACAAGAAAATCAGGATGGGCACAGTCTCTGTTCCATACGGGGCTCACAGTCTACCCCACTCCACCCCAGTGCTTAGCACGGTGCGTGGCACATAGTAAGTGCATAACAAATACCACGGTAGGGAGAGTAGATAATGAATCTTCATTTTACAGGTGAGGCAACTGAGGCAGAGAGAAGTTCGGTGACTTGCCTAAGGTCATACAGCAGGCAAGGAGCGGAGCCACTCTCTGTACTTGTTATCCTTGAAAATAAACTCCAGGCATTCTTACTCCTTCATCCTGTATTTGCTGGTCTTGGAGACAGCACTACTAGCTTTGTAATTGATGTCCTCCTATTGGTTGAAGGTGATTTTCAGCCTCCTCTCAAGTGCTACTCCGGCCACCTGTGCTTCTGACCCCATTCCCTCTCATCTTATGAAATCTCTCGCTCCATCCCTTCTCCCCTCCTTAACTTCCATCTTCAACCGCTCACTCTCCACTGCTTCCTTCCCCTCTGCCTTCAAACATGCCCATGTCTCTCCCATCCTAAAAAAACCCTCTCTTGACCCCACCTCACCTTCTAGTTATCGTCCCATACCCCTCCTACCATTCCTTTCCAAACTCCTTGAACGAGTTGTCTACACGCGCTGCCTAGAATTCCTCAACAGCAACTCTCTCCTCGACCCCCTCCAGTCTGGCTTCCGTCCCCTTCATTCCACGGAAACTGCGCTCTCAAAGGTCACCAATGACCTCCTGCTTGCCAAATCCAACGGCTCATACTCTGTCCTAATCCTCCTCGACCTCTCAGCTGCCTTTGACACTGTGGACCACCCCCTTCTCCTCCACACGTTATCTGACCTTGGCTTCACAGACTCCGTCCTCTCCTGGTTCTCCTCTTATCTCTCCGGTCGTTCTTTCTCAGTCTCTTTTGCAGGCTCCTCCTCCCCCTCCCATCCTCTTACTGTGGGGGTTCCCCAAGGTTCAGTGCTTGGTCCCCTTCTGTTCTCAATCTACACTCACTCCCTTGGTGACCTCATTCGCTCCCACGGCTTCAACTATCATCTCTACGCTGATGACACCCAGATCTACATCTCTGCCCCTGCTCTCTCCCCCTCCCTCCAGGCTCGCATCTCCTCCTGCCTTCAGGACATCTCCATCTGGATGTCCGCCCGCCACCTAAAGCTCAACATGTCGAAGACTGAGCTCCTTGTCTTCCCTCCCAAACCTTGTCCTCTCCCTGACTTTCCCATCTCTGTTGACGGCACTACCATCCTTCCCGTCTCACAAGCCCGCAACCTTGGTGTCATCCTCGACTCCGCTCTCTCATTCACCCCTCACATCCAAGCCGTCACCAAAACCTGCCGGTCTCAGCTCCGCAACATTGCCAAGATCCGCCCTTTCCTCTCCATCCATACCGCTACCCTGCTAATTCAAGCTCTCATCCTATCCTGTCTGGACTACTGCACTAGCCTTCTCTCTGATCTCCCATCCTCGTGTCTCTCTCCACTTCAATCCATACTTCATGCTGCTGCCCGGATTATCTTTGTCCAGAAACGCTCTGGACATATTACTCCCCTCCTCAAAAACCTCCAATGGCTACCGATCAATCTGCGCATCAGGCAGAAACTCCTCACCCTGGGCTTCAAGGCTGTCCATCACCTCGCCCCCTCCTACCTCACCTCCCTTCTCTCCTTCTACTGCCCAGCCCGCACCCTCCGCTCCTCCACCACTAATCTCCTCACTGTACCTCGCTCTCGCCTGTCCCGCCATCGACCCCCGGCCCACATCATCCCCCGGGCCTGGAATGCCCTCCCTCTGCCCATCCGCCAAGCTAGCTCTCTTCCTCCCTTCAAGGCCCTGCTGAGAGCTCACCTCCTCCAGGAGGCCTTCCCAGACTGAGCCCCTTCTTTCCTCTCCCCCTCGTCCCCCTCTCCATCCCCCCGTCTTACCTCCTTCCCTTCCCCACAGCACCTGTATATATGTATATATGGTTGTACATATTTATTACTCTATTTATTTATTTTACTTGTACATTTCTATCCTACTTATTTTATTTTGTTGGTATGTTTGGTTCTGTTCTCTGTCTCCCCCTTTTAGACTGTGAGCCCACTGTTGGGTAGGGACTGTCTCTATGTGATGCCAATTTGTACTTCCCAAGCGCTTAGTACAGTGCTCTGCACATAGTAAGCGCTCAATAAATACGATTGATTGATTGATTGCTTCTTTCATGTTACTCCTTAATCTGGTGGTGTTGGCTCAAAGCACTCAAACCCAACACACTCAAACCCAACATCTTAATTGCCCCCAACATGTTTGAGTGATGGATGAGCCACACTCAACAATCAATAGTATTTATCAAGTACCCACTATGAGCAGAGCACTACACAAATTGCTTGGGAGAATACCGTAGAGGTAGAAGTCATGATCCCTGACACAAGGAGTTTAACTCTATTGGGGGCAGACAGACAACAAATAATATACAAATAAGAGGGAGAAGTACTTAAATAAGTAGAGTATGTAAAGCAAGAGGCTATGAGGGTAAACATGGTTTAGTGGAATGAGCACGGTCTTGGGAGTCGGAGGTCGTGGGTTCTAATCCCAGCTCTGCCACTTATCAACTGTGTGACTTTGGGCAAGTCACTTAACTTCTCTGTGCCTGTTACCTCACCTGTAAAATGGGGATTAAGACTGTGAGCTCCACGTGGGACAACCTGATTACCTTGTATCTACCCCAGTGCTTAGAACAGTGCTTGGCACATGGTAAGCACTTAACAAACACCATCATTATTTTACAGATGAGGTAACTGAGGCCCAGAGAAGCGAAGTGACTTGACCAAGGTCACACAGCAGACAAGTGGCGGAGCCGAGATTAGATCCCATGACCTTTTGACTCCCAGCCCTGTGCTTTATCCACTATGCCAAGCTGCTCCTTTCACTACTCAGTTCCACCAACCTCTTTCTCCAACCCACCTCACACTCACCAACTCGGTCACACACTCAATCTCATCATCTCTAGTCCCTGTACAATTTCTACTCTCCCACTCTGGACTCCCTCTATCCGACCACAACCTCCTCATCTGTCTTTTCTCGAACACACTTCCCACCCGCAAATCTGTCCCGTTCCCCCACAGAGACCTCTGATCTTTTGAAGTGCTTCAATTTTCTAAACTCACCGTGCCCCTTTCGGGCTCCGTACCCAAACTACCTTCTCTTGATGTACAAATTGATACACCCAACACTACCCTCTCCATCAAACCTAACTCACTTCTCCCCCTAACCCTGCTGATGGAAACCCAGAAATCAGGCCGACCTCGTCCATTTCACCTGCTTTAGCTTTCCCCTCCCCTTCTCTTCCTGCCTTTCCCATCACTGTAGACAGCACCACCATCCTTCCTGTCTCACAAGCCCATAACCTTGGTGTTATCCTTGACTCATCTCTCTCATTTAACCCAGATATTCAATCTGCTACCAAATCCTCAGTTCAACCTTTACAGCATCGCTAAAGTTCACCATTTCCTCTGCATCCAAACTGCTACCTCATTAATCCAAACACTTATCCTATCCCACCTTGATTGCAGCATCAGCCCCCTTGCTGATCTCCCTCCCTCCTGACTCTCCTCACTCCAGTTTGTACTTCACTCTGCTGCTTGGATTATTTTTCTACAAAAATGTTCGGTCCAAGTTTCCCCACTCTTCAAGAAGTGGTCGCTCCTAACTAACCTTGCTGCTTTCCTACTACAACCCAGCTGACACAGTTCGCTCCTCTAATGCCAAACTAAGCACTGTACCTTGATCTTATTTATGTCGCCGCCAACCCCTAGCCCACATCCTGCCTCTGGCCTGGAATGCCCTCCCTTTTCATATCCAACAGGTGATCTCCCTCCCCACCTTAAAGTCTTGTTGAAGGCCTATCTCCTCCCAAGAGGCTTTCCCCGACTAGGCCCTCATTTCCCCTTCTCCCACTCCCTTCTGCATCACCCTTGCACTTGAATTTTCACCCTTTATTTACCCCTCCCTCAGGCCCACAGCACTCATATATCAATTAGTCAATCGTATTTATTGTACACTTAGTGTGTGCAGGGCACTGTCTTAAGCACTTGGGAGAGTGGAATAAAGCAGAGTTGGTAGGCACGTTCCCTGCCCACAGTGAGTTTAAGGTCTAGAGGGGGAGACAGACATTAATATAAATAAATACATTATGGATATGTACATACCCATATGTACATTCCCCACAGCTCTTATGTACATAGCCGTATTTTATTTATTTACGCACACTGTGGGCAGGGAACGTGCCTACCAACTCTGATACTGTACTCTTCCAAGTGCTTAGTACAGTGCCGTGCACACAGCAAGCGCTAAATAAATATGATTGATTGAGAGGATAGTGTTAGTGAGAACAAAGTTCCTTCTTTATAGGTAACATCCTCTCTATTGTCATCTCAGGACTTTTTGTTACTACATCAATACTTTTAATAATAATAATGGCATTTGTTAAGCGCTTACTATGTGCCAAGCACTGCCCTAAGCGCTGGGGTAGATACAAGGTAATCAGGTTGTCCCACGTGGGGCTCAGTCTTAATTCCCATTTTACAGATGAGGTAACTGAGGCACAGAGAAGTTAAGAGACTTGTCCAAAGGCACACAGCAGACAGGTGGCGGAGCCGGGATTAGAACGCATGACCTCTGACTCCCAAGCCTGTTCTCTTTCCGCTGAACCACACAGAGGAAAGTGAAATGTATATGAATTAGTACTTGATAGGATATAAGATAGTGCTATGGCTGATTGTGAATATACAAGTGTATAATTGGAACAGAAGTGCTGTTGTTGTAGTTGGGGGAAACAGCCTGAGGGAGTAGAGAAATTATTCCTGCAAGGCTTCTTGGAGGAGATGTTGGTGTTTGAGACTGTGAGCCCCATGTGGGCCAGGGACTGTGTCCAACCCGATCTGCTTGTATCCACCCCAGCACTTAGTACAGTGCCTTGCACATAGTTAAGCGCTTAACAAATACCACAATTATTATTATTGAAGTACCCGAGGATCAATGTTGGCATGGAGAAAGATAATGCGAGAAAGGGAATGTGAGGAAGGGATCAAAATGGTTAAAGAAGTTGGAGGTGGGACCTGGGAGGGGATAGATGACTGATACTAGAATCCGGAGTGGGTGGCAGAGACTGATGATATGGGCTTCAAAGGAAGGGAAAGAAAGGGATAGGGGAGTGGAATCATGTCAAAGCGACACTGGAGTGTGAGAAGGAAGCCAAGGCCTCCTCCTTTCTCAGTGAATCTTAACTGTGAGCCCCATATGGGACAGGGACTGTGTCCAACTCTATTTGCTTGTATCCTGCCCAGCACTTAGTACAGTGCTGGCACATAGTAAGTGCTTAACAAATACCGTTATTATGACTATGATTATTATTAAGAAAATGAGGACCCCTCTGGAGAGGTGATGTGAGAAAGGGAACAAAGTGGTTCAGAAAGTTGGAGGTGGGGTCTGGGGGGTAGTAGATGACCATTACTAGTAACTGGAGTGGGTGTCAGAGGCAGTTGATATGGACTTTAAAGGAAGGGAAAGAAAGGGTTGGGGTAGGTGGGCTGGTGAGAAAGCATGAGAAGGAAGTCAATTCCTCTCCTTTTCCCAGTGAGTTTTGGGGAGTGGGACATTTCAACATTTCTAGAACCTGTGCCTTCTTTGCCATTGAAACTGCTTCCATCCTGATCTAAGCATTTATCTTATCTCATCTCACCGTGACTACTGCATCAGCCTCCTTGCTGCCTTCCCTGTCTCCTGTCTCTCCCCACTCCAGCCCATACTTCACTCTGCTGCCTGGATCATTTTTCTTAAAAACTGTTCAGTCCACATTGCCCCACAGCTCAAAAGCCTCCAATGGTTATGTCACGAGACCCCGGCTCATAATAGAGTCAAACCACAGCACCGACCAAGGTTACTGTGGAAAGTTTTTTACTTAGTTTTACCAATGCGCAAGGGAGTCACACTCACACTCACACACACACACACACTCTCTCTCTCTCTCTCTCTCTCTCTCTCTCTCTCTCTCTCTCTCTCTCTCTCTCACTCTACCCCACCCAGGGTCCAGTACCAGTCTGCTGGTCAAGGGAGCCCATTTGGCTGATACTTCTGTCTGCTTCCAAGTGCTGCTACTTTCAGCTGTTTCTGCTGCTCTCTCACGACTCAAATTGAGTGCCTTTTATCTACGTTGCTGTGGCTGTACATGGCAGTCATGGATTGGTCCAGGCCCGTTACTGGGTAGAGCAGGGAGAGAAGGCCATATCTCCCTCCATGCTCCGACCCTACACGGACTGGCAACTACCAGCCTTCAAGTACACCACATCAGTGCCTTCGCGAGTCTCTTCTTTGTTTGTCATTATTTGTTCGCGGGATCACAAACAGTCACTAGTAAAGTGGCTTGCTGCAGGCTCAACACAGGTTATTCACCCATCTCTGCATCAAACAGAAACTCCTTACCATCATCTTTAAAGCATTCATACAGCTCTCCCCCTCCTACCTCATTTTACAAATCTATTACAAGCAAGTGGAAGGCAATCTGCTATAAGTCAAAACTCACCTGTGCTGGGCAGCAGCAGCTCATACACTGGAGTGGAGGCAGACTGTGGAGGCAATCCAAGGCAGTGGGTTAGTGGTCCAAGATGGACAAAGGGATAGGGGAGCGAATGAGTTGAGTTCAGTAGAAAGGGTGGTGTTGAGAGCAGCAATTTGGTCATCAAGGGAAAGTATATTGGGTATGGAGGCTAAGTGGGGCATAATGAGTTGAGAAAATTGGATGGGGTAAAAAAACTGGAGGTCTCTGTGGGGCAACAGTACAGATTAGAGAAGCAGCGTGGCTCAGTGGAAAGAGCACAGGCTTTGGAGTCAGAGGTCATGGGTTCAAATCCCTGCTCTGCCAATTGTCAGCTGTGTGACTTTGGGTAAGTCACTTCACTTCTCTGAGCCTCAGTTACCTCATCTGTAAAATGGGGATTAAGACTGTGAGCCCCCTGTGGGACAACCTGATCACCTTGTAACCTCCCCAGCGCTTAGAACAGTGCTTTGCACATAGTAAATGCTTAATAAATGCCATCATTATTATTATTATTATTATTTATGGGGAGGAGGTATGTGTGAAAGAATACAAGTGGGGAGGTTGAGGTCACATTGAGGGATTTCAGAGTTGGTGAGGGTAGAGACTGTGCAGGGACTAGAGTTGATAAGATCAAGCATGTGTCCAAGTTGGTGAGTGGGTGAGGTGCGGTTGAGCAGGAGGTCAGTGGAGTTGAGAGGCGATCCAAGGTGGGAAGCAGAAGGGGCATCAGGAATATCTATGACACTATGGGTCAGAGATTCATTCATTCGTTCATTCAATCGTATTTATTGAGCGCTTACTGTATGCACAGCACTGTACTAAGCGCTTGGGAAGTACAAGTCGGCAACATAGAGAGCCGGTCCCTACCCAACAACGGGCTCACAGTCTAGAAGGGGGAGACAGACAACAAAACATATAGACAGGTGTCAAAATCGTCAGAACAAATAGAATTATGGCTATATGCACATCATTAACAAAATAAATGGAATAGTAAATATGTACAAGGAAAATACATAGAGTAGTAAATCCGCCCTTTCCTCTCCATCCAAACTACTACCCTGCTGGTTCAATCTCTCATTCTATCCCGACTGGATTACTGCATCAGCCTCCTCTCTGATCTCCCATCCTACTGTCTCTCCCCACTTCAGTCTATACTTCACGCTGCTGCCCGGATCATCTTTGTGCAGAAACACTCTGGGCATGTTACTCCCCTCCTCAAAAATCTCCAGTGGCTACCAATCAACCTACGCATCAAGCAAGAACTCCTCACTCTCGGCTTCAAGGCTCTCCATCACCTCGCCCCCTCCTACCTCACCTCCCTTATTTCCTTTTACAGCCCAGCCCGCACCCTCCGCTCCTCTGCCACTCACCTCCTCACTGTGCCTCATTCTCGCCTGTCCCGCCGTCGACCCCCGGCCCACTTCCTCCCCCGGCCTGGAATGCCCTCCCTCTGCACATCTGCCAAGCTAGCTCTCTTCCTCCCTTCAAAGCCCTACTGAGGGCTCACGTCCTCCAGGAGGCCTTCCCAGACTGAGCCCCCTCCTTCCTCTCCCCTTCCTCCCCCTCCCCACCCCTCCGCCTTACCTCCTTCCCCTCCCCACAGCACGTGTATGTACATATTTATTACAGCACGTGTTTGTACATATTTATTACTCTTACTTGTACATATTTACTATTCTATTTGTGTTATTTTGTTAATATGTTTTGTTTTGTTGTCTGTCTCCCCGTTTTAGACTGTGAGCCCACTGTTGGGTAGGGACTGTCTCTATATGTTGCCAATTTGTACTTCCCAAGCGCTTAGTACAGTGCTCTGCACATAGTAAGCGCTCAATAAATACGATTGATGATGATGATGAATACGATTGAATGAATGAATGTACAGATATATACAAGTATATATATACCCAACCTGATGACCTTGTAGTCCCCCCAGCGCTTAGAAAAGTGCTTGGCACGTAGTGCTCGGCAGTAAGCGCTTAACAAATGCCATCATTATTATAGAATGGGGATGAAGACCATGAGCCCCATGTGGCATAACCTGATGGCCTTGTATCCCCCCAGTGCTTAGAACAGGGCTTGGCACATAGTCAGCGCTTAACAAATGGCATCATTAGTATTACTACCTGTGGGCCTGCCGGGCCGGGGGCGGCTCGGAGCACGGAGAAATCGATGACGGCGGCCAGATGGTTGCCCGCCGGGGCACCCCGCTGGTAGAAGCAGAACAACTTCTGCTGACTCGACAGCATAAGACAAGACAACACTACAACCTAGCCCGCACACTTTATTACTCTAACACCAACCTACTCACTGTAACTCTATTTCACCACTTCCTCCAATGGGCCTTGAACTCCCTCCTCCTTCAAAATTATGTCATCAATGGTATTTATTGGGTCCTTATTTTGTGCAGAGCACTGTAGTAAGTCTTGGGAGAGTACAATATAACAGAGATGGTAAACATGTTCCTTGCCCACAGTGAGTTTACAGTCTAGAGGACATCTCCTCCAAGTGGCTTGGTTAGGCCTTCTCTATTTGCCCTCATTTCGTTTCCCTTATGCACTTGGGTCTGTACCCTCATAATCATCATCATCATCATCATCATCATCATCCTGGCAATTGTTAAGCACTTACTATGTGCCAGGCACTGTACTAAGTGCTAGGGTGGATACAAGCAAATCAGCTCTGATACTCACCCCACCCCTTGGCACTCATGTACATATACTCTGCTTTTTTTGTCTGTCTGAAATTCATTTTAATTTCTGTCTCCCCAGTTATAGTCTAAGCTCCTTAATAGTAATAATGATGGTACTTGTTAATCCCTTACCATGTGCCAAGAACTGTTCTAAGCACTGGGGTAGATACAGTTTCTGCCCCATATGGGGCTCACACTCCTAATCCCCATTTTACAGACGAGGTAACTGAGGCCCAGAGAAGTTAAGTGCCTTGCCCAAGGTCACACAGCAAACGTGTCAGAGAAGGGATTAGAAGCAAAAACTCCTCACTACTGGCTTCAAAGCTCTCCATCACCTTACCCCCCTCTTACTTCACCTCCCTTCTCTCCTTCTACAGCTCAGCCTTCACACTCCACTCCTCTGCCGCTAACCTCCTCACTGTGCCTCATTCTCCCATCTCACCACCGACCCCTGGCCCACGTCCTACCTCTGGCCTGGAATGCCCCCCCCCCCCCCAACATCCACCAAACTAGCACACTTCCCCCCTTCAAAGCCTATGGAAAGCTCACCTCCTCCAGGAGGCCTTCCCAGACTGAGCCCCCCTTTTCCTCTGCTCCTCTTCCCCTGTCCATCGCCCCTACTCCCTCCCTCTACTCTATCCCCCTCCCCGCCACACAGCGCTTGTGTTTATATACCAGCGCTTTGAACAGTGCTTGGCACAAAAGCACTTAATAAAAACCATCATTATTATGATTATGTACATATTTATTACTCTATTTATTCTATTAATGTGTATGTATCTATAATTCTATTTATTTTGCTTCTATTCTACTCTATTTAATTCTATTTATTTATTTCTACTTGTTTTGTTTTGTTGTCTTTCTCCCCACTTCTAGACTGTGAGCCCGTTGGGTAGGGATTGTCTCTATCTGTTGCTGAATTGTACTTTCCAAGTGCAGCCCTCAATAAATACAATTGAATGAATGAATGAATGAATGAATGAATGAATGACTCCCACAGTTAGGGGGTGGAAGGCAGATGAGGAGTTCCAAAAAGAGATTGAGAATGAGTGTCCAGAGAGGTAGGAGGAGAACCAGGAGAGAACAGTGTCAGTGAAGCCAAGGTTGGATAATGTTTCCAGGAACAGGAGGTGGTTCACAGTGTTGAAGGTTCAAGCACAAACTCCTCACTCGGCTTCAAGGCTCTCCAGCACCTCACCCCCTCCTACCTCACCTCCCTTCTCTCCTTCTGCAGCCCAGCCCGCACCCTCCGCTCTTTTTCCACCGCTAAACTCCTCACTGTACCTCGTTCTCACCTGTCCTGCCGTTGACCCCCCCGGCCCACGTCCTTCCCCTGGTCTGGAATGGCCTCCCTCCACACATCCGCCAAGCTAGCTCTCTTCGTCCCTTCAAAGCCCTCCTGAGAGCTCACCTCCTCCAAGAGGCCTTCCCAGACTAAGCCCCCTTTTTCCTCTCCTCCTCCCCATCCCCCCCGCCCTACCTCCTTCCCCTCCCCACAGTACCTGTATATATGTTTGTACAGATTTATTACTCTATTTATTTTACTTGTACATATCTACTATTCTATTTATTTTGTTAATGATGTGCATTTAGCTGTAATCCTGTTTGTTCTGATGACTTGACACCTGTCCACATGTTTTGTTTGGTTGTCTGTCTCCCCCTTCTAGACTGTGAGCCCGTTGTTGGGTAGGGACTGTCTCTATATGTTGCCAATTTGTACTTACCAAGCGCTTAGTACAGTGCTCTGCACACAGTACGTGCTCAATAAATGCGGTTGAATGAATGAATGAATGATTTAAGGCAGGTGAGAGATCAAGGAGGATTAGGATGGAGTAGAGGCTGTTGTATTTGGCAAGAAGGAGATCACTGGTGATCTTTGAGAGGGCAGTTTTGACAGCGTGAAGGGGCAGAAGCCAAATAGGAGGGGATCAAGGAAAGAATTGGAGGAGATGAAGTAGAGACAGTGGGTGCAGACAACTTGCTCAAGGAATTTGGAGAGAATAATAAGAATAATAATTATGGTGCTTGTTAAGCACTATGTGCCAGGCACTGTACTAAGCACTGGGGTGGATGCAAGCAAATCAGGTTGGACACAGTCCATGCCCTGCACAGGGCTCACAGTCTTAATCCCCATTTTACAGATGTGGTAACTGAGGCACATAGAAGTAAAGTGACTTGCCCAAGGCCACCCAGCAGATACATGGCGGAGCATTGGTAAGAATGGTAGGAGGGAGATGGGTTGATAACTGGAGGGAGTCATGGGGTCAAAGAAGGGTCTTTTTAGGATGGGGGAGACATAAGCATATTTGAAAGTAGTGGGGAAGAAGCCATTGGAGAGCAAACAGTTGAAGATGGCTGTTAGGGAGGGTGAACGGGAGGGGGCAATTGTTTTGATAAGGTGTGAAGGCACAGGTGGAGAGGTAAATTTTGAGAGGAGGTGGGTGGTCTCCTCTTGACATACAGCTGGGAAAGATGGGAGAGGTGAGGGGCAGAGGAGATTTTAGGGAGATCACTACTAATGGTTTCAATTTTATCAGTGAAGTACTAGCCAACTGAATAATTCCGTCTTTTCATTTTCAGCAACGATCTAGGTGGGGTTCATTTTTCTGGAATTGTGTGCTAATAGATGATCACAATTCACCATTGTGTCAGTTGGGAGCAGATGCCTCGCTGTTTGGGGTTTATTCATTTTTACCAGCTTTTGTTTTCCATAGCCTGATATATTTGGTTTCTTTAATTACTTTTCTTGACAGACAAAACACAGCAATTATATGGAGCTTTTTTTGGTTGCCTGGATCTTGAAACCAAGAGATGCTTAGAGCTCACCTCCTCCAGGAGGCCTTCCCAGACTGAGCCCCCTCCTTCCTCTCCCCCTCCCCATCCCCCCCACCCTACCTCCTTCCCCTCCCCACAGCACCTGTTTTAATGTTTGCACTGATTTATTACTCTATTTATTTTACTTGTACATATTTACTATTCTATTTATTTTGTTAATGATGTGCATCTAGCTTTACTTCTATTTATTCTGATGACTTGACACCTGTCCACATGTTTTGTTTTGTTGTCTGTCTCCCCCTTCTAGACTGTGAGCCCGTCTCACAGTCTCTAGACTGTGGGTAGGGACCGTCTCTATACGTTGCCAACTTGTACTTCCCAAGTGCTTAGTACAGTGCTCTGCACACAGTAAGCGCTCAATAAATATGATTGAATGAATGAATGAATGAGTCTCTCTCAAGTATTACAGGGTCCAAACTGGTGTTTTAGGTTGAAACTCAATATGACAAAACCTGAACTCCTCATCAACCCTCTCCTCTCCTCCCACAGGCTTTCTCATCAATGTTGACACCACCACACTCCCTGTCTCACAAGCCCACAACCTTGGAATTACCTTTGACTCATCTCTCCTTCAGTCCACATAGTCAGTCACGAAATCCTGTTGGTTCTATCTTCATAACATCTCCAGAATCTGCCCCTTCCTCTCCATCCAAACTGCCACCGCCCTGATCCAAGCACTTGTCATGTCCCCTCTTGACTACTGTATCAGTCTTCTATCTGATCTTCCTGCCTGCATTCATTCATTCATTCATTCATTCAATCGTGTTTATTGAGTGTTTACTGTGTGCAGAGCACTGTACTAAATACTTGGAAAGTACAATACAGCAATAGAGACAATCCTTGCCCACAACGGGCTTACAGTCTAGCAGGGACTCCAGCATCTCCCCTCTCCAGTCTATACTTCACTTTGCTGCCCGGATCACTTTTCTAAAACATCATTCTGCTAACACCTCCCTGCACCTCAGAAATTTCCAATGGTTGCTCATCCACCTCTGCAACAAGCAGAAACTCCTCACCATTGGCTTTAAGGCACTCGAATGACTCTCCCCCCATACTTATCCTCACACATCTCCCACTTCAACCCAGTTTGCACACTTTGCTCCCCTTATACCAACCTACTCACTGTGCCTCTCTCCCATCTTTCTTTACCCACACTCTCTTTCCTGCCTGGAACTCCCTCCCCTATCACATCCGACAGGCTACTACTCTCCCATTTTCAAAGCCCTACTAATATTACATCTACTTCAGGAAGCCTCCCCTCAGTAATCTTTCATCTCCCCATCCTATTTTCTCTCCTTACTGTAACACCCATGCACCTGAATCAGTGCCCACTAAGCACTTAGGAACTCACCCACCTCTCACCCCTTCTGTGTGGATCTTTATTTGATTAATTCCTCTACTTGTAATTAATTTAATGTCTGTCTCCCTTGATAGACGGTAAAATCCTTGAGCAGGGATTGTCCTTGCTTACTCTATTGTACTCCCCAAGTGCTTAATACAGTGCTTTGCACACAGTAAGCACTCAATGAATACCATTGATGATGGCTAGGGAGGTATATCAGTTCAAAGCAGCATGGCCTAGTGGATAGAGCATGGGCCTGGGAGTCAGAAGGACCTGGGTTCTAATCCCAGCTCTGCCGCTTCTCTGCTGTGAGACACTGGGCAAGTCATTTATTTCCTTTGTGCTTCAGCTATCTCATCTGTAAAATGGGGATTAAGACTGTAAACCTGATGTAGGACAGGGACGGTGTCCAACCTGATTATCTTGTGTCTACCCCAGCGCTTAGTACAGTGCCTGACACATAGTAAGAGCATAACAAATACCATAAAAAGGGGTAGAGCTGTAGCCAAGCCAAGACAGGACAATTGCCTGGACCAGTGTGGGGGCCTCCGGAAGCTGGGCTCCATTCTCAGGCTGAAGGGAGCAGAAGCCAAGAGGACCCAGCTCCACTAAGGTTTGGATGTTGCTCCGTCAATCAATCAATCAATCAATCGTATTTATTGAGCGCTTACTGTGTGCAGAGCACTGTACTAAGCGCTTGGGAAGTACAAGTTGGCAACATATGGAGATGGTCCCTACCCAACAGTGGGCTCACAGTCTAGAAGGGGGACACAGAGAACAAAACAAAACTTATTAACAAAATAAAAACAAGTAAAATAAATAAATAGAGTAATAAATACGTACAAACATATATACATATATACAGGTGTTGTGGGGAAGGGAAGGAGGTAAGGTGGGGGGTGGATAGGGGGAGGAGGGGGAGAGGAAGGAGGGGGCTCAGTCTGGGAAGGCCTCTTGGAGAAGGTGAGCTCTCAGTAGGGCCTTGAAGGGAGGAAGAGAGCTAGCTTGGCGGATGTGAAGTCTCTTTTTCAGGCTCCCCCTCCCCCTCCCATCCCCTTACTGTGGGGGTTCCTCAAGGTTCAGTTCCTGGTCCCCTTCTGTTCTCGATCTACACTCACTCCCTTGGTGACCTCATTCGCTCCCACGGCTTCAACTATCATCTCTAAGCTGATGACACCCAAATCTACATCTCTGCCCCTGCTCTCTCCCCCTCCCTCCAGGCTCGCATCTCCACCTGCCTTCAGGACATCTCCATCTGGATGTCTGCCCGCCACCTAAAACTCAACATGTCCAAGACTGAACTCCTCGTCTTCCCTCCACAAATCCTGCCCTCTCCCTGACTTTCCCATCACTGTTGACGGCACTACCATCCTTCCCGTCTCACAAGCCCACAACCTTGGTGTCATCCTCGACTCCGCTCTCGTTCACCCCTCACATCCAAGCCGTCACCAAAACCTGCCGGTCTCAGCTCCGCAACATTGCCAAGATCCGCCCTTTACTCTCCATCCAAACTGCTACCCTGCTCGTTCAAGTTCTCATCCTATCCTGTTTGGACTACCGTATCAGCCTCCTGTCCGATCTCCCATCCTCGTGTCTCTTCCCACTTCAATCCATACTTCACGCCGCTGCCTGGATCGTCTTTGTCCAGAAACGCTCTGGGCACGTTACTCCCCTCCTCAAAAATCTCCAGTGGCTACCAATCAACCTGCGCATCAGGCAGAAACTCCTCACCCTCGGCTTCAAGGCTGTCCATCACCTCGCCCCCTCCTACCTCACCTCCTTCTACAGCCCAGCCCGCACCCTCCGCTCCACTGCCGCTAATCTCCTCACCGTGCCTCGTTCTCGCCTGTCTCGCCGTCGACCCCCGGCCCACATCATCCCCCTGGCCTGGAATGCCCTCCCTCCCAACATCTGCCAAGCTAGCTCTCTTCCTCCCTTCAAGGCCCTACTGAGAGCTCACCTCCTCCAGGAGGCCTTCCCAGACTGAGCCCCCTCCTTCCTCTCCCCCTCTCCACCCCCCTGCCTTGCCTCCTTCCCTTCCCCACAGCACCTGTATATATGTTTGTATGTATTTATTACTCTATTTATTTATTTATTTTACTTGTACGTATCTATTCTATTTATTTTATTTTATTAATATGTTTGGTTTTTTTCTCTGTCTCCCCCTTCTAGACTGTGAGCCCACTGTTGGGTGGGGACCGTCTCTATATGTTGCCAACTTGTACTTCCCAAGCACTTAGTACAGTGCTCTGCACACAGTAAGTGCTCAATAAATACAATTGATTGATTGATTGATTGATATGGGGAGGGAGGGCATTCCAGGCCAGGGGGATGACGTGGGCTGGGGGCCGACGGCGGGACAGGTGAGAATTAGGCACGGTGAGGAGATTAGTGGCAGAGGAGCGGAGGGAGCGGGCTGGGATGTAGAAGGAGAGAAGGGAGGTGAGGTAGGAGGGGGCGAGGTGATGGAGAGCCTTGAAGCCCAGGGTGAGGAGTTTCTGCCTGATGGTCAGGTTGATTGGTAGCCACTGGAGATTTTTGAGGAGGGGAGTAACATGCCCAGAGCGTTTCGGGACAAAGACAATCCGGGCAGCGGTGTGAAGTACGGATTGAAGTGGGGAGAGACAAGAGGCAGAGGAGAGGAGTATCAGAGTATCCTCCGTATCGGAGAGGAGGCTGATACAGTAGTCCAGACAGGATAGGATGAGAGCTTGAACGAGCAGGGTAGCGGTTTGGATGGAGAGGAAAGGGCGGATCTTGGCAATGTTGCGGAGCTGAGACCGGCAGGTTTTGGTGACGGCTTGGATGTTTCCTGGTGGGAAGCACGGTGGAATCCCCTGCTTGGGGGAGGGTGATAACAACCCAAATCAGCATAGGGATGAACAACTTCAGGGCTTTGCAGCTGCTTTCCCAGTGCAACTTTTAAACCCCTTCCCTGTCCAAGAACAATTCCCCTCCAATTTACAAAGAAGCCACCTGCACCAGCTAAGGGACCCTCCCCCCCAGACTCTTGCTGCCCAGGCTGGGGGTACAGGCAGTTTAGAGGGTGGGAGGGGTTTGCTTGCTACTTGGGCTCCTCCAGGGATAATGGGCCCGTTAGACTGTGAGCCCGCTGTTGGGTAGGGACTATCTCTATATGTTGCCAATTTGTACTTCCCAAGCGCTTAGTACAGTGCTCTGCACACAGTAAGTGCTCAATAAATACGGTTGAATGAATGAATGGGCCAAAGCTATGGGAGCGGTGTTGGCTGGGGGCCTGTGTATGATGATGATGGAATTTATTAAGTGCTTACTATGTGCCAAGCACTGTTCTAAGTGCTGGAGGGGATACAAGGTAATCAGGTTCTCCCACGTGGGGCTCACAGTCTTAATCCCCACTTTACAGATGAGGGAACTGAGGCCCAGAGAAGTTAAGTGACTTGCCCAAAGTCACACAGCAAACAAGTGGCAGAGCCAGGATTAGAACCCAGGACCTCTGACTCCTAAGCCCGGGCTCTTTCCACTGAGCCACACTGCTTCCCATGTATCTAATAATAATATCTAATAATATATTAGATATCATCTATTACTATTATCTACATTATCATATCTATTATTAGATATTATTATTACACTATATATAGTGTATCTAATAATGATAATGGTATTTGTTAAGTACTATATCTCCTTCCTTAACATCCTTCCCACTGTACTGAGAAATAAAATATTTCTACAGGGCTGGGTTTTCATTTTTTAAAAAAATTTAAGTACGGTGGTATTGTTGGTCTCTCTCCTCCCACCTCCCCTCAGTGGTGAGAGCTGATTAGTGGGAGGGAAACAGAGACATAAAGCCAGTCCATCTGGCCACACCCTGGGGAGTTGTCCTGCATACCCGGGATCTGCTGGCCCCCGTGCCCAAGGGGTTTCCACAGCTGCCACCTTACCTGCCCTGGCCTTTGAGCTGAATACTGGGGGATGCGCCATGGAGGAGCTGATGACCAAGACAACTTCAAAAAATGTGATTGAATGAATTCAGAATTGCAACCTTTAAGCCCAGGCATCCAGAGCAGTCCTCCTTTCCAGAATGATCTAGAGGTGGAGTTGGGGGGCAGCAAGTGGTGCGTCAGGGAGTTGAGCTGGGAAAGGGCCTGCAGGGGACAGGGTGAAAGACCCAGAGCCTTGGAGAGTAGGCGTACTCAGCTGCACGGAGGCGGGGAAACTTGGTTGTTGCTCCATCACAGTCACTGAGCAGGGTTTCCTGCCACCTGGAGGGTTCTGGGAGTTGGGTGGCAGGGTTTCCGCTCCTTCAAGCCTGTTTCACAACTGGTGGGCACTGCAGGGGTTGAGCTAAGAAGCAGCATGGCACAGTGGCTAGAGCACAGGCCTGGGAGTCAGAAGGTCTGGGTTCTAATCCTGGCTCTGCCATTTGTCTGCAGTATGACTTTGGGCAAGTCACTGGACTTCTCTGTGCTTCAGTTACCTCATCTGTAAAATGAGGATTAAGGACTGTGAGCCCCAAGTGGAACAGGGACTGTGTCCAGCCCAATTTGCTTGTATCCTTCCCTAGCCAGGTGTTGCCCAGGACTGGAGCGAGTGGCCCGCGTTAGTAGCAGGGGTGGCCTCACAAAACTGCTTCCTGTTTGGCTGGGTGAGGGACACAGTGTAATGATCTCACAAGGCACAGGCTGTATGATATTTTCAGGTCATGTAGGGGAATGGCCCCCTGGGCTCTGGTGCTTTAAAACCTTTGGAGAGGAGTTTCTGTTTGATGTGGAGATAGGAGGGAAGGATCTGGGAGACAAGTACAATAACACTGGAACAAGCGGGAGCGGGATGAAGGGGGAATGGGGTTTCCCTCCCACCCCTCAAAATGCTCTAGGCTTAGGGGAGTGCCAAGTACTTCTGCAAAATGGCACTTGTCACATCATCATGTTATACTGTGTGGCTGGCATAACATGTGGCGTGAGGTTTTTTTTAATGGTATTTGTTCATCGCTTACTGTGTACCATTCATTCATTCGTTCAATCGTAATAAAATAAATAGAATAGTAAATATGTACAAGTAAAATAGAGTAATAAATATGTACAAACATATATACAGGTGCTGTGGGGAGGGGAAGGAGGTAAGGCGGGGGGGATGGGGAGGAAGGGGAGAGGAAAGAGGGGGCTCAGTCTGGGAAGGTCTCCTGGAGGAGGTGAGCTCTCAGTAGGGCTTTGAAGGGAGGAAGAGAGCTAGCTTGGCGGATGTGCGGAGGGAGGGCATTCCAGGCCAGGGGGAGGACGTGGGCCGGGGGTCGACGGCGGGACAGGCGAGAACGCTAAGTGCTGGGGTAGATACAAGGTTGTCAGAGGTGCCTGTCCCACATGGGGCTCACAGTCTTAATCCCCATTTTACAGATTTTATAGATGAGGTAACCAAGCACAGAGAAGTGATGTGACTTGCCCATGGTCACATGACAAGTGGCAGAGCAGGAATTAGAACCTAGGACTTTCTGACACCCAGGCCCATACTCTGTTCACTAGGGCATCTCAGTGTCCGGTATGCCTAACTGCCAAACCGAGGCACCCCTACCTGCAGCAGAGGGAAGGTTAACACTGACACATGTACGTATAAGTAATTTCATTTACATGTACTGATGTTTGTCTTCCCCATTCTGATAATAATAATGATGATGATAATGATAATAATGATAATGCTGTCATTTGTTAATTGTAATGATAGCATTTATTAAGCACTTACTATGTGCCAAGCTCTGTTCTAAGTGCTGCGGGGGAGGATACAAGGTAATCAGGTTGTCCCATATGGGGCTCACAATCTTAATCCCCATTTTGCAGATGAGGTAACTGAGGCCCAGAGAAGTTAAGTGACTTGCCCAAGGTCACCCATCAGACACGTGGAGTGCTCCATGGGGCGGGGGGGGGGGGGAGGAGGGAAGCCCGTCCTGGAGAGCTCGGCGCATGCGCAGTCGGAGCCCGGGTCGGGGGAGAAAGGAGCCCCCGCCCTGGAGAGCGTAGCGCATGCGCAGTCAGAGCCCAGGCGGGAGGGGGAAAAGGGGGCCCGGCAGGGAGAGCGCGGCGCATGCGCAGTCGGAGTGCGCCACAGCGGGGGAGAGAAGGGAGGCCCGTCCTGGAGACCGCGGCGCGTACGCAATCAGAGCCCGGGCGGGAGGGGAAAAGGGGCCAGCCGCGGAGAGCGCGGCGCGTGCGCAGTCAAAGCCCGGGCGGGGGGGGAAAAATGTGGCCCGCCCGGGAGAGCGCGGCGCATGCGGAGTCGGAGTGCGGCCCGGAGGGGAGAGAAGGGAGGCCCGTCCTGGAGAGCGCGGCGCATGCGCAATCAGAGCCCGGGCGGGAGGGGAAAAGGGGCCAACCGCGGAGAGCGTGGCGCGTGCGCAGTCAAAGCCCGGGCGGGGGGGAAAAATGTGGCCCGCCCGGGAGAGCGCGGCGCATGGGCAGCCGGAGCGCGCCCACTCATCATTAATCATCATCTCACTATGTACAAAGCTTACTATGTGGCCAACTTGTAATAATAATGATAATAATGATGGCATTTATTAAGCGCTTACCTTGTACAAAGCACTGTACTAAGCGCTGGGAAATTTACAAGGTGATCAGGTTGCCCCCCGTGGAGCTCACAGTCTTCATCCCCATTTTACAGATAGAACTGAGGCCCAGTGAAGTGACTTGCCCAAGGTCACAAAGCTTACTAGCGACGGAGTCGGGATTTGAACCTCTGACTCCAAAGCCCGGGCTCTTGCCACTGAACGACACTGCTTCTCTATACTGTACTATACTATACTGTAATATACTATATACTATCCTATTCCCAACTGCTTAGTACAGTGCCCTACACAGTGTAAGTGCTCAATAAATAAATACGATTGAATGAATGAACGAACGATAGTCCCCAAAGCTATATCTTCAGCACTAGAGAGCACAGCGCATGCGCAGTCGAAGTCCGGGTGGGAGGGAGAAAGGAGGCAGCTCTGCGCGTGCGTGTGCGGAGTCAGAGGTGGGGGAGGAGCGGAGCGCATGAGCATTCGGAGCCTCTGCGAGGGGAGAAGGGAGGGTGCTCTGCACATGCGCGTGCGGAGCCGGGGGCAGAGAGAATCGGGGCGCATGCGCACACTCGGCGAGGTGGCACCACCCCCACAGAGGGCGGAGCATGCGCAGTCGGAGTGCGCCACGGGGGGAGGGAGGCCTGGCCTGGAGAGCGCGGCACATGCGCGGTAGGAGCCCGGGCCGGGGAAAGGGAGCCCCCGCCCTGGAGAGCGGAGCGCATGCGCAGCCAGAGCCCGGGCGGGAGGGGGAAAGGGGGCCCGCCCAGGAGAACGCGGCGTATGCGCAGTCGTTGCGCGCCCGCGCTCTGTTTAAGAGGCTTACTATGTGGCCAACTTGTAATAATAATAATAATCAATCAATCGTATTTATTGAGGGCTTACTGTGTGCAGAGCACTGTACTAAGCGCTTGGGAAGTACAAGTTGGCAACATACAGAGACAGTCCCTACCCAACAGTGGGCTCACAGTCTAAAAGGAGGAGACAGAGAACAAAACCAAACACACTAACAAAATAAAATAAATAGAATAGATATGTACAAGTAAAATAAATAAATAGAGTAATAAATATGTACAAACATATATACAGGTGCTGTGGGGAAGGGAAGGAGGAAAGATGGGGGGATGGAGGGGGGACGAGGGGGAGAGGAAGGAAGGGGCTCAGTCTGGGAAGGCCTCCTGGAGGAGGAGCTTCCGTCCCCTACATTCCACGGAAACTGCCCTCTCAAAGGTCACCAATGACCTCCTGCTTGCCAAATCCAATGGCTCATACACCATCCTAATCCTCCTCGACCTCTCAGCTGCCTTCGACACTGTGGACCACCCCCTTCTCCTCAACACGCTATCTGACCTTGGCTTCACAGACTCCGTCCTCTCCTGGTTCTCCTCTTACCTTTCCGGTCGTTCATTCTCAGTTTCTTTTGCAGGCTCCTCCTCCTCCTCCCATCCTCTTACTGTTGGGGTTCCCCAAGGTTCAGTGCTTGGTCCCCTTCTGTTCTCGATCTACACGCACTCCCTTGGTGACCTCATTCGCTCTCACGGCTTCAACTGTCATCTCTACACTGATGACACCCAGATCTACATCTCTGCCCCTGCTCTCTCCCCCTCTCTCCAGGCTCACATCTCCTCCTGCCTTCAGGACATCTCCATCTGGATGTCTGCCCGCCACCTAAAGCTCAACATGTCGAAGACTGAACTCCTTGTCTTCCCTCCCAAACCTTGCCCTCTCCTTGACATTCCCATCTCTGTTGACGGCACTACCATCCTTCCCGTCTCACAAGCCCGCAACCTTGGTGTCATCCTCGACTCCGCTCTCTCATTCACCCCTCACATCCAAGCCGTCACCAAAACATGCCGGTCTCAGCTCCACAACATTGCCAAGATCGGCCCTTTCCTCTCCATCCATACCGCTACCCTGCTCATTCAAGCTCTCATCCTATCCCGTCTGGACTACTGCATCAGCCTTCTCTCTGATCTCCCAACCCCGTGTCTCTCTCCACTTCAACCCGTACTTCATGCTGCTGCCCGGATTATCTTTGTCCAGAAACTCCCCTCTTCAAAAATCTCCAGTGGCTACCAATCTGCGCATTAGGCAGAAACTCCTCACCCTGGGCTTCAAGGCTCTCCATCACCTCGCCCCCTCCTACCTCACCTCCCTTCTCTCCTTCTACAGCCCAGCCCGCACCCGCCACTCCTCCGCCACTAATCACCTCACCGTACCTCGTTCTCACCTGTCCCGCCGTCGACCCCTGGCCCACGTCATCCCCCGGGCCTGGAATGCCCTCCCTCTGCCCATCCGCCAAGCTAGCTCTCTTCCTCCCTTCAGGGCCCTACTGAGAGCTCACCTCCTCCAGGAGGCCTTCCCAGACTGAGTCCCTTCCTTCCTCTACCCCTCGTCCCCCTCTCCATCCCATCTTACCTCCTTCCCTTCCCCACAGCACCTGTATATATGTATATATGTTTGTACATATTTATTACTCTATTTATTTATTTATTTTACTTATACATATCTATTCTATTTATTTTATTTTGTTAGTATGTTTGGTTTTGTTCTCTGTCTCCCCCTTTTAGACTGTGAGCCCACTGCTGGGTAGGGACTGTCTCTATATGTTGCCAACTTGTACTTCCCAAGCGCTTAGTACAGTGCTCTGCACACAGTAAGCGCTCAATAAATACGATTGATGATGATGATGATGATCAGAGAGGAGGCCGATGCAGTAGTCCAGACGGGATAGGATGAGAGCTTGAACGAGCAGGGTAGCGGTTTGGATGGAGAGGAAAGGGCGGATCTTGGCGATACGGAGCCGAGGCCGGCAGGTTTTGGTGACGGCTTGGTGAATGAGAGAGCGGAGCCGAGGATGACACCAAGGTTGCAGGCTTGTGAGACGGGAAGGATGGTAGTGCCGTCAACAGAGATGGCGAAGTCAGGGAGAGGGCAGGGTTTGGGAGGGAAGACAAGGAGTTCAGTTTTGGACATGTTGAGTTTTAGGTGGCGGGCAAACATCCAGATGGAGATGTCCCGAAGGCAGGAGGAGATGCAAGCCTGGAGGGAGGGGGAGAGAGCAGGAGCAGAGATGTAGATTTGGGTGTCATCAGCGTAGAGATGATAGTTGAAGCCGTGGGAGCGAATGAGGTCACCAAGGGAGTGAGTGTAGATTGAGAACAGAAGGGGACCGAGAACTGAACCTTGGGGAACCCCCACAGTAAGGGGATGGGAGGGGGAGGAGGAGCCTGCAAAAGAGACTGAGAATGAACGATCAGAGAGATAAGAGGAGAACCAGGAGAGGACAGAGTCTGTGAAGCCAAGGCTGGATAGCGAAGTCACACAGCTGACAAGTGCGTCCACCAAGTACCCACATCAGAGCAGAAGGGCCTGCTTTCTGGGGCCCCCTGAAGTGCCCAGAGATGGCTTCGCAGGCCAGCCGCTTACTTGGATCCCGGAGGAGTTGGGCCACGATGGACACGGGACGCCTTTCGCCATTCGAAACGCCTCCGGTCGCACGGCTCCCGATCAGCGTGTCCGCCACGTGGCTGAGGCTCAGCTCCACCATCCCCGATTCTACCTGTGGGGAATGGCCACCTGGGCTCTGGTGCTTTAAAACCTTTGGAGAGGAGTTTCTGTTTGATGTGGAGGTAGGAAGGAAGGATCTGGGAGACAAGTACAATAACACTGGAACAAGCGGGAGCGGGATGAAGGGGGAATGGGGTTTCCCTCTCACCCCCCAAAATGCTCTAGGCTTAGGGGAGTACCAAGTACTTCTGCAAAATGGCACTTGTCACATCATCACGTTATACTGTGTGGCTGGCATAACATGTGGCTTGAGGTTTTTTTAATGGTATTTGTTTAGCGCTTACTGTGTACCATTCATTCATTCGTTCAATCGTAATAAAATAAATAGAATAGTAAATATGTACAAGTAAAATAGAGTAATAAATATGTACAAACATATATACAGGTGCTGTGGGGAGGGGAAGGAGGTAAGGCGGGGGGGATGGGGAGGAAGGGGAGAGGAAAGAGAGGGCTCAGTCTGGGAAGGCCTCCTGGAGGAGGTGAGCTCTCAGTAGGGCTTTGAAGGGAGGAAGAGAGCTAGCTCGGCGGATGTGCGGAGGGAGGGCATTCCAGGCCAGGGGGAGGACGTGGGCCAGGGGTCGACGGCGGGACAGGCGAGAACGCTAAGTGCTGGGGTAGATACAAGGTTGTCAGAGGGGCCTGTCCCACATGGGGCTCACAGTCTTAATCCCCATTTTACAGATGAGGTAACCAAGCACAGAGAAGTGATGTGACTTGCCCATGGTCACACGACAAGTGGCAGAGCAGGAATTAGAACCTAGGACTTTCTGACACCCAGGCCCGTACTCTGTTCACTAGGGCATCTCAGTGTCCGGTATGCCTAACTGCCAAACCGAGGCACCCCTAGCTGCAGCAGGGGGAAAGTTAATACTGACACATGTACGTATAAGTAATTTCATTTATATGTATTGATGTTTGTCTTCCTCACTCCAATAATAAGAATAATGATGATGATGATAATAATAATGATAATGCTGTCATTTGTTAATAGTAATGATAGCATTTATTAAGCACTTACTATGTACCAAGCACTGTTCTAAATGCTGGGGGGGAGGATACAAGGTAATCAGGTTGTCCCATATGGGGCTCACAGTCTTAATCCCCATTTTACAGATGAGGTAACTGAGGCCCAGAGAAGTTAAGTGGCTTGCCGAAGGTCACCCATCAGACACGTGGAGTGCGCCACGGGGGACGGAGGAGGGAGACCCGTCCTGGAGAGCGCGGCGCATGCGCCGTCCGAGCCCGGGTCGGGGGAGAAAGGAGCCCCCGCCCTGGAGAGCGTGGCGCATGCGCAGTCAGAGCCCAGGCGGAGTTGGGGGGGGAAAGGGGGCCCGGCCGGGAGTGCGCCACGGCGGGGGGGAAAAGGGAGGCCCGTCCTGGAGAGGCGGCGCATGCGCAGTCAGAGCCCGGGAAGGAGGGGAAAGGGGGCAGCCCCGGAGAGCGCGGCGCGTGCGCAGTCAAAGCCCGGGAGGGGGGGCCGAAATGTGGCCCGCCCAGGAGAGCGCGGCGCATGCGCAGCCGGAGCGCGCCCACTCTCACTATAATAATAATAATAATGATGGCATTTATTAAGCGCTTACCTTGTATAAAGCACTGTACTAAGCGCTGGGGAATTTACAAGGTGATCAGGTTGCCCCCCGTGGCGCTCACAGTCTTCATCCCCATTTTACAGATGGAACTGAGGCCCAGAGAAGTGAAGTGACTTGCCCAAGATCACAAAGCTTACTAGCGACGGAGTCGGGATTTGAACCCCTGACCTCTGACTCGAATGCCCGGGCTCTTGCCACTGAACCACACTGCTTCTCTATACTGTACTATACTATACTGTAATATACTATATACTATCCTATTACCAAGCGCTTAGTACAGTGCTCTACACACAGTAAGCGCTCAATACATACGATTGAGTGAATGAATGAACGATACAGCCCCCAAAACTGCATCTTCAATCCTAGAGGGCGTGGCGCATGCGCAGCCGAAACCCGGTAAGGGGGGAAGGGAGGGAGCGCGGCGCATGCGCGTTCGGAGCCCCGGGGGGGGGGGGCGCGCGCAGGCGCAGTCGGAGCCTAGGCGAGGGAAGGAGGGGGCCTCCTCCCTGGAGAGGTCGGAGCATGCGCAGTCGCAGTACGCCACGGGGGGAGGCGGGAGGCCCGTCCTGGAGAGCACGGCGCATGCGCAGTCAGAGCCCGGGCCGGAGGGGGAAGGGGAGCCCGCCCAGGAGCGCGCGGCGCATGCGCAGTCGGAGCGCGCCCGCGCTTACTAAATACGAAGCTTCCTACATTGCCAACTTGTAATAATAATAATAATGATGGCATTTATTAAGCGCTTACTATGTGCAAAGCACTGTTCTACGCGCTGGGGGGTTACAAGGTGATCAGGTTGCCCCCCGCGGGGCTCACGGGGTTTATCCCCATTTTACAGATGGAACTGAGGCCCAGACAACTGAAATGACTTACCCAAGGTCACACAGCTGACAAGCGGCGGAGTCGGGATTCGAACCCCTTATGTCCGCCTCCAAAGCCCGGGCTCTTGCAACTGAACCACACTGCTTCTCTACACTGTACTAAACTATACTGTAATATACGATATACTATCCTATTCCCAAGCGCTTAGTACAGTGATCTGCACACTGTAAACGCTCAATAAATAAATACGATTGAATGAATGAATGAACGATACAGTCCCCAAAGCTATACCTTCAGCCCTAGAGAGCGCGGCGCATGCGCAGTCAAAGCCCGGGAAGGGGAGAAGGGAGGGAGCTCGACGCATGCGCGTGCCGAGCGGGGGGGGGGGGGGGAAGGGACCGGCGCGCACGCGCAGTCGGAGCCTCGGCGAGGGGGCCCCGGCCCGGAGTGGGCGGACCATGCGCAGCCGCAGTGCGCCACGGGGCGAGGGAGAAGGAAGGCCCGTCCTGGAGAGCGCGGCGCATGCGTATTCGGAGCCCGGGCCGGGGTAGAAGGGAACCCCCGACCTGGAGAGGGCTGCGCATGCGCAGTCAGATCACGGGCCAGAGGGGAAAAGGGGGGCCCTACCGGGAGCGCGCCCGCTGTTACTATGTACCAAGCTTACTATGTTGCCAACTTGTAATAATAATAATGGCATTTATTAAGCGTTTACTATGTGCAAAGCACTGTTCTAAGCGCTGGGGAATTTACAAGGTGATCAGGTTGTCCCACGTGGGGCTCACGGTCTTAATCCCCATTTTACAAAGGAGGTAACTGAGGCCCAGAGAAGTGAAGTGACTTGCCCGAAGTCACACAGCTGACAAGTGGCAGAGCCGGGATTTGTACCGATGACCTCTGACTTCAAAGCCTGGACTCTTTCCGCTGAGCCACGCTGCTTCCCAACTTCCCAAGCGCTTAGTACAGTGCTCTGCCCACAGTAAGCGCTCCATAAATACGACGGAATGAATGAATGAATGAAGCGCTGTTCTAAGCGCTGGGGGGTTACAAGGTGATCAGGTTGCCCCCCGCAGGGCTCACAGTCTTCATCCCCATTTTACAGATGGAACTGAGGCCCAGAGAAGTGAAGTGACTTGCCCAAATCAATCAATCGTATTCATTGAGTGCTTACTGTGTGCAGAGCACTGTACTAAGCACTTGGGAAGTACAAGTTGGCAACATATAGTGACAGTCCCTACCTAACAGTGTGCTCACAGTCTAGAAGGGGGAGACAGAACAAAACCAAACATATTAACAAAATAAAATAAATAGAATAGATATGTACAAGTAAAATAAATAAATGGAGTAATAAATATGTACAAACATATATACATATATACAGGTGCTGTTGGGAAGGGAAAGAGGTAAGACGGGGGGATGGAGGGGGGATGTGGGGGAAGCAGCGTGGCTCAGTGGAAAGAGCGTGGGCTTGGGAGTCAGAGGTCATGGGTTCGAATTCTGGCTCCGCCACTTAGCTGTGTGACCTTGGGCAAGCCACTTCACTTTCCTGTGCCTCAGTTACCTCCTCTGTAAAATGGGGATTAAGACCGCGAGCCCCAAGTGGGGCAACCTGATCACCTTGTATCCCTTCAGTGCTTAGAACTGTGTTTCTCCCCCTTTTAGACTGTGAGCCCACTGTTGGGTAGGGACTGTCTCTATATGTTGCCAAATTGTACTTCCCAAGTGCTTAGTACAGTGCTCTGCACACAGTAAGCGCTCAATAAATATGATTGATTGATTGATTGATTGAAAGGAAGGAGGGGGCTCAGTCTGGGAAGGCCTCCTGGAGGAGGTGAGCTCTCAGTAGGGCCTTGAAGGGAGGAAGAGAGCTAGCTTGGCGGATGGGCGGAGGGAGGGCATTCCAGGCCCGGGGGATGATGTGGGCTGGGGGTTGACGGCGGTACAGGCGAGAACGAGGCACGGTGAGGAGTAGCAGCAGAGGAGAGGAGGGTGCGGGCTGGGCTGTAGAAGGAGAGAAGGGAGGTGAGGTAGGAGGGGGCGAGGTGATGGAGAGCCTTGAAGCCCAGGGTGAGGAGTTTCTGCCTGATGCGCAGATTGATTGGTAGCCACTGGAGATTTTTGAGGAGGGGAGTAACATGCCCAGAGCGTTTCTGGACAAACACGATCCGGGCAGCGGCGTGAAGTATGGTTTGAAGTGGGGAGAGACACGAGGATGGGAGATCAGAGAGGAGGCCGATGCAGCAGTCCAGACGGGATAGGATGAGAGCTTGAACGAGCAGGGTAGCGGTTTGGATGGAGAGGAAAGGGCGGATCTCGGCGATGTCACGGAGCCGAGACCGGCAGGTTTTGGTGACGGACTTGGATGTGAGGGGTGAACGAGAGAGCGGAGTCCAGGATGACACCAAGGTTGCAGTCTTGTGAGACGGGAAGGATGGTAGTGCCGTCATCAGAGATGGGAAAGTCAAGGAGAGGGCAGGGTTTCGGAGGGAAGACAAGGAGTTCAGTCTTGGACATGTTGAGTTTTAGGTGGCGGGCAGACATCCAGATGGAGATGTCCCGAAGGCAGGAGGAGATGCGAGCCTGGAGGGAGGGGGAGAGAGCAGGGGCAGAGATGTAGATTTGGGTGTCATCAGCGTAGAGATGATAGTTGAAGCCGTGGGAGCGAATGAGGTCACCGAGGGAGTGAGTGTAGATTGAGAACAGAAGGGGACCGAGAACTGAACCTTGGGGAACCCCCACAGTAAGGGGATGGGAGGGGGAGGAGGAGCCTGCAAAAGAGACTGAGAATGAACGACCAGAGAAATAAGAGGAGAACCAGGAGAGGACGGAGTCTGTGAAGCCAAGGCTGGATAGCGAAGTCACACAGCTGACAAGTGCGTCCACCAAGTACCCACATCAGAGCAGAAGGGCCTGCTTTCTGTGGCCCCCTGAAGTGCCCAGAGATGGCTTTGCAGGCCAGCCGCTTTTACTTGGATCCCCGAGGAGTTGGGCCGCGATGGACACGGGACGCCTTTCGCCATTCGAAACGCCTCCGGTCACACGGCTCCCGATCAGCGTGTCCGCCACGTGGCTGAGGCTCAGCTCCACCATCCCCGATTCTACCTGTGGGGAATGGCCACCTGGGCTCTGGTGCTTTAAAACCTTTGGAGAGGAGTTTCTGTTTGATGTGGAGGTAGGAAGGAAGGATCTGGGAGACAAGTACAATAACACTGGCACAAGCGGGAGCGGGATGAAGGGGGAATGGGGTTTCCCTCCCACCCCCCAAAATGCTCTAGGCTTAGGGGAGTACCAAGTACTTCTGCAAAATGGCACTTGGGACATCATCACGTTATACTGTGTGGCTGGCATAACATGTGGCATGAGGTTTTTTTTAATGGTATTTGTTCATCGCTTACTGTGTACCATTCATTCATTCGTTCAATCGTAATAAAATAAATAGAATAGTAAATATGTACAAGTAAAATAGAGTAATAAATATGTACAAACATATATACAGGTGCTGTGGGGAGGGGAAGGAGGTAAGGCGGGGGGGGATGGGGAGGAAGGGGAGAGGAAAGAGGGGGCTCAGTCTGGGAAGGCCTCCTGGAGGAGGTGAGCTCTCAGTAGGGCTTTGAAGGGAGGAAGAGAGCTAGCTCGGCGGATGTGCGGAGGGAGGGCATTCCAGGCCAGGGGGAGGACGTGGGCCGGGGGTCGACGGCGGGACAGGCGAGAACGCTAAGTGCTGGGGTAGATACAAGGTTGTCAGAGGGGCCTGTCCCACATGGGGCTCACAGTCTTAATCCCCATTTTACAGATTTTACAGACGAGGTAACCAAGCACAGAGAAGTGATGTGACTTGCCCACGGTCACACGACAAGTGGCAGAGCAGGAATTAGAACCTAGGACTTTCTGACACCCAGGCCCGTACTCTGTTCACTAGGGCATCTCAGTGTCCGGTATGCCTAACTGCCAAACCGAGGCACCCCTAGCTGCAGCAGAGGGAAGGTTAACACTGACACATGTACGTATAAGTAATTTCATTTATATGTATTGATGTCTGTCTTCCCCACTCTGATAATAATAATAATGATGATGATAATAATAATGATAATGCTGTCATTTGTTAATAGTAATGATAGCATTTATTAAGCACTTACTATGTACCAAGCACTGTTCTGAGTGCTGGGTGGGAGGATACAAGGTAATCAGGTTGTCCCGTATGGGGCTCACAGTCTTAATCCCCATTTTACAGATGAGGTAGCTGAGGCCCAGAGAAGTGGCTTGCCCAAGGTCACCCATCAGACAAGCGGTGGAGCTGGGATTAGAACCCGTGACCTCTGACTCCCAAGCCCATGCTCTTTCCAATAAACCTGGCTTCCAGCATACACCCCCTTATTTTGCCAGAAGCTCCCACCGGTAGGAGTTCTCACTAGGGCGCACAGTCAACCGGTTGTACGGCGGACAGGCCATTTTTCATTTGGTCTGTCCAATTTTGATCTGAAACTGGACACCTTTTTGTCCAGTTTTTAAATTATCATTCATTCAATCATATTTATTGAGTGCTTACTGTGTGCACGCAGAGCACTGTACTAAACGCTTGGGAAAGTTTAATATAACAATGAACAGTGACATTCCCTGCCCACAATGAGCACATGGTCCAGAGTAGAGTCTGGTAGAGAAGCAGCGTGGTTCAGTGGAAAGAGCACGGGCTTGGGAGTCAGAGGTCAAGGGTTCTAATCCCGACTCCGCCACTTGTCTGCCGTGTGACCGTGGGCAAGTCACTTAACTTCTCTGGGCCTCGGTCACCTCACCTGTAAAGGGGGATTAAGACCGTGAGCCCCATGGGGACAACCTGATTACCTTGCATCTATCTCAGCGCTTAGAACAGTGCTTGGTGCCTAGTAAGCACTTAACAAATACCATTATTATTACATCCCCCTGAAGCCCTCTTCACTGGCTGACATGGAAAAATCTATCTGGGCATCTCTAAGAGGATATTCTGGTGACCCTGCAAAGGAAAAACAACGTGGCCTAGTGGATGGAGAATGGGTTAGGGAGTCTGAAGGAGCTGGGTTCTAGTTCCAGCACAGCCACGTGTCTGCTGGGTGACCTTGGGCAAATAACTTAACTTGCCTGTGTCGCAGTTACTTCATCCGTAAAATGAGGCTTAAGACTGTGGGCCCCATGTGAAGCATGGGCCGCGTCCAAACCTGATTACCTCGTATCTGGTCCTGCACTTAGAACGGGGCCCGGCAAATATCATAAAGAACCAAAACGACAACAGCAACCAAAAAATACCCTTCACCGGGAATCAATTCTGTCCCGAATGGGAGGTTGAGTGCTGACTGAAGGCACCGCGTTGCCGCAGAAGCCAGCTGTCCCGATAGGCTCCCCTAGCTTCCTTCAGGTGCCCCCCGCCCTCACCCGCCCTGCAAAACCTACCGCAGCCGCCGCCGCCGACACGAAGCCAGCCGAACCCACCCCTCGTCACGTGAGGAGATCAATCACGAAAGCAGGGGCAGTCTCTCCGCGGCTCAGAGCGCCAGGATTTCTGGGAATTGTAGTTCCTCGGCAGCTCCCGCAGACGGCTGCTTCGGCACGGTGAACTACCACTCCCATCCTGCCCTGCGGTTGCGTGGGCGGCGGGGCGGCCGAAGACGCGGGAGGTGGCTGAGGAGGCGGGGGAGAGTAGGTGTTCTGGCTGCGTTTAGGTAAGCTGAGGGGAGACCCGGCTTTTCTTTTCCACATTAAGAGTGGGCGTCAGGCGTTCAGGGCGCGGGACCCCGGGCGGAGGGAGAATTTTCGTCGTTTGTCCTCCTCCTCCTCCTCCTCCTCCTCCTCCCTCTCCCTCTCCCTCTCCCTCTCCCTCTCCCTGTAGCGGCGCGGGAGAAGTCCAGGCGCGGTCGGCGTGCGGATCCCTCCGCCTCTCCAGGTCCCGGGCCCGTCTCTGAGCTGGGGATTGCGGTGCCCGGTGTCGTCGCCCCTCCTTAAATCACTCAGAACCCGGTCGCTTCTGCTGCCCGCTGCCTTGTGCTGGCTGCCAGGACTCTAAAGGGTCCGGCTCTGGCGCCTCCGCCGCGCACGTTGTCGTGAATATGATGATGATAGCATTTATTAAGCGCTTACTATGTGCAAAGCACTGTTCTAAGCGCTGGGGAGGTTACGAGGTGATCAGGTTGTCCCATGGGGGCGCACAGTCTTCATCCCCATTCTCCAGATGAGGTAACTGAGGCCCAGAGAAGTGAAGTGACTTGCCCAAAGTCACACAGCTGACAAGTGGCGGAGCCGGGATCTGAACCCAGGACCTCTGACTCCAAAGCCCGGGCTCTTTCCACTGAGCCACGCTGCTTCTCCCTCTCTTTTTTTGGACGGCATTTGTTAAGTGCTCACTCCTTAAATCACTCAGAACCCGGTTGTTTCTGCTGCCCGCTGCTTTGTGCTGGCTGCTAAGACTATAAAGGGTCCGGCTGTGGCGCCTCCGCCGCTCACGTTGTCGTGAATATGCTGGGCAAATAGCGATCTGCAAGGGCTCTCAGTTCATCCCATGGGGGAGGTTTCCGTGTTCGCTCGCAGTTGGATTATCGCGGTAAAATGCAGCACACTAGCATACCGGCCCGTTGAAGACCCTGCCGAAAGCCGATCTGTGCTAACAAAATGGCTCTACTTAACTGCAGGATAACTTTATCATTTATCAAAGTTATCATTCCCCACTGTTCCAGCAGACTCTGAGAGCCTTGAAGGCAGAAACTGGGTCTTTTACTCGTATGTTTTTCAAAGGCTAGATTCAGTGCCCTACTAGATTATAAACGCCTTGAGATCAAAGATTATATCTTGTATCTCTCCCAATGCCCTGCCACCACGCAGTCAGGCTAAATACTGTTTGAGATGGTGAATGCCCATTATTTTGTAGTCCAAATTCTCTGGTGAGGTAGAGGAACCTGGGGCAGTTATTATTACTGTCATCATTAACCCACGTTCAGCATGAATGTGAGCACTGAGGCAGAATTTTGGTCTGGACGAGACCCTTGATCTACACAGTTTACTGTAAGGCTATCTTCATTCACACATTTTCTCTTGTCCCCCGCTCAGGACTGCACGTAGCCTAAGGTCGCCTGCTTGTGGCGATATTCGTCTGTATCGATCAGTCATATTTATTGAGCCCTTACTGTGTGTAGAGTGCTTGGGAGAGAGTTGGTAGACACGTTACATGCCCACAATTAGCTGACGGTCTAGAGGCGGGGGACACGCAGACATTAATCTAAATAAAAGATGGATATGTACGTAAGTGCTGTGGGGCTGAGAGTGAAGTGACTGAAAGGTGCAAATCTAAGTGCACCCTGTTGCTCTGGAATGCTTTCCTACACTCTCAAGAGGAAAGAACTTAAAGCTGGTTTTCGGGAACCAATTGTATGCCAAGTCAGAGGACTGCCTATACTAAGATTGGCCCAATGAAACATTACTGAGCTGGGTGAATAAGCAGCAAGCTAAAGCAAAATGAATTACTCAGAAATGATCAATTATTATTTAACTACCTTCTAAGTGTGGAACCCCTACAAGAAGGAAAGGAAGCAACACCATCTCAAAGGAACAGGTAGCCAGATAGAGTCCTTTTCAGTGTACTAAATGCTATCACAAAAGTGATGTACTCTTAGAGTGCTAAGAAAATACACACAGTTCTGTAAAAGCCCGTGCAGGTAGGGAACAGATATCCAACAATAAGCATCTGCCAGGATTGAGCGCCAGTTGTTGGCAGTCAAGGGGAAAAGTAGTGCAATGCATTTTCTCCTGAACATGAGGTTCTTAAAGAACACAACTCACGTTACAGAACTGACTGTATTTAGGTAGTAAGCCACAGGAAAATGACCCAGAAGCAGGAATTTGTATTTTTGTACCCCCGATAATAATGATGGTATTTGTTAAGTGCTTTCTAGGTGCTAAGCACTGGGGTAGATCCAAGGTTATCAGGTTGTCCCACGTGGGGCTCACAGTCTTAATCCCCATTTTACAGATGAGGTAACCGAGGTACAGAGAATTAAGTGACCCTTGCCTCCTTTGAGAGGCTCAGCCTGCCACTGGCAGCAGGCTGCTTCATTTTATTCATTCTTCATTCAATCATTTATTGAGTGCTTACTGTGTGGAAAGCATTGTACCTAGGGCTAGGGAAAGTACAAGACAACAAACAGTGACAATCCCTGCCCACTGTGAGCTTACATTCTAGAAGCAGGGGAGACAGACATCAATACAAATAAATAAAATTACAGACATGTACATAAGTACTGTGGGGAAGGGAAGAGGGAGGGAAAAGCAAAGGGAGCAAGTGGGCGATGCAGAAAGGAGTGGGAGATGAGCCCCAACTAGCCACTAGGCAATGTGCCGAGTGGCTAGGGCATGGGCGTGGGAGTCGGAAGGACCTGGGTTCTATTCCCAGCTCTGCCACTTGTCTGCTGTGACTTTGGACATGTCACTTAACTTCTCTGGGCTTCAGTTACCTCATCTGTGAAATGGGGATTAAGACTGAGCCCCATGTGGGGCATGGACATGTCCAATCGTATTAATTTGTATATACCTCAGCACTTAGTACAGTACCTGGCAAGTAGTAAGCGCTTAGCAGATACCATATGAAAAAATACATTGGCTTCAGCTTGCTACTCATTCACCCAACACAGTGATGTTTGACTGGGCCGTTCGTAGTACATGTAGTCCTCCAACTTAGAATACCGCTTATTCCTGAAGATTTGCCAAAGTTGAGGTACAGATGGGAACCAATGTTCTAAATGAAGGATTGGTTCCAGAACCAAGATCAGATGCCCCATTTTCATTCATTCATCAATCGTATTTATTGAGCGCTTACTGTGTGCAGGGCACTGTACTAAGCGCTTGGGAAGTCCAAGTCGGCAACATATAGAGACGGTCCCTACCCAACAACGGGCTCACAGTCTAGAAGGGAGACAGACAACAGAAGAAAACATGTATACGGGTGTTAAAATAATCAGAGCAAATAGAATTAAAGTTATATGCACATCATTAACAAAATAGAGTAGTAAATATGTACAAGTAAAATAAATAGAGTAATAAATCTGTGCAAACATTGAAACAGGTGCCGTGGGGAGGGGAAGGAGGTAGGGTGGTGGGGGATGGGGAGGAGGAGAGGAGAAAGGGGGCTCAGTCTGGGAAGGCCTTCTGGAGGAGGTGAGCTCTCAGCAGGGCTTTGAAGGGAGGAAGAGAGCTAGCTTGGTGGATGTGTGAAGGGAGGGCATTCCAGGCCAGGGGAAGGACGTGGGCCAGGGGTCGACAGCGGGACAGGCGAGAACAAGGTACAGTGAGGAGGTTAGCGGCAGAGGAGCGGAGGGTGCGGGCTGGGCTGTAGAAGGAGAGAAGGGAGGTGAGGTAGGAAGGGGTGAGATGATGGAGAGCCTTGAGGCTGAAAGTGAGGAGGTTTTGCTTGATTCGAAGGTTTAACAGGCAACCACCGGAAATTTTTGAGGAGGGGGTAACATGCCCAGAGCGTTTCTGTACAAAGGTAATCCGGGCAGCAGAGTGAAGTATAGACTGAAGTGGGGAGAGACAGGAGGATGGGAGATCAGAGAGGAGGCCGATGCAGTAATCCAGTCAGGATAGGATGAGAGATTGAACCAGCAAGGTCACGGTCTGGATGGAGAGGAAAAGGCGGATCTTGGCGACGTTGTGGAGGTGAGACCGGCAGGTTTTGGTGAAGGACTGGATGTGTGGGGTGAACGAGAGAGCGGAGTCGAGGGTGACGCCAAGGTTGCGGGCTTGTGAGATGGGAAAGATGGTAGTGCCGTCGATAGTGTAGCCATGTTTTATATTGGGTCCGAGAGGTTCCATGGTAGCATAGCTGGCTTTAGCTTCATCGGAAGTAAAAGGGATGTGTGACTTCTTGGTGATTCCAGCTTGAGTTCAAGTAGCCTCCTTCAGAACACCTCTCTTCTCCACCCCCCGCCACGACTCTCCTGTTCCACCCACCCCATTTCCACTTAAAATTGCTTCTCGTTTGTAATCAATCAGTAGATTAATCATGTTTATTGAGTGCTTACCATGTGCAGAGCACTGTACTGAGTGCTTGGTAGAATACGCTATAACAGAACTGGTAGACACATTCCCTGCCCACAGTGAGCTTACAGTCTTCCCAAGCATTTAGGACAACACTCTGCATACCTTAAGCACTGAATAAATGCACCTATGTGATAGAAATATTGGATGTAAATTTAGGAATAGACGTGCCAATCAGTTGTATTTATGTGCTAATTTTTAATGGTACTTGTCAAGTACTTACTTTGTGCCAAGCACTGTACTAAGCATGTAGGAAGAAACAAGGTTGGACACTGTCTCTGTCCCACATTGGGGCTCACACTCTTTAAAAGTAGGAGGGAGTAGGATTTAGGATTTAATCCCTATTTTCCAGATGAGGAAACTGAGGCACAGAGAAGTCGTGATTTGCCCAAGGTCACACAGCACACATGTGGCAGAGTTAGGAATAAAACCCATGTCCTCTTGACTCCCAGGCCTGTGCTCTTTACAGTAGACTATGTGCTCAAATGTATTGAGTGCTTACTGTTTGCAGAGCACTGTAATATGCACTTGGGAGAGTCCAGTACAACAGAGTTGGTACACATGTTCCCTGTCCACAATAAGCTTACATTCATCTTAACCTGTAATGTCTTAAAAGTTGAGGACTGTCAGTATAAAGGCAAACATGTTATGTTTTTCCTGTTGTTTTTTCTTTTACCTCAGGAAACGATTTGGGGTAGGCAGCAGCCTCTCGGTTTCTCATAGCTTTTAAAAACCGTTTTAAAACTGGGGGGTAGTCACACGCTGGTAGGGCCAAAGAAGGTTTTTTTTGTAATTCTGAACTGGAGACAGTGGTAGCTTTCATTAACCCTAGACTGGATTTTGTGTCTACCAAAGGGGAGGTATGTGAATTAATTCAGGTGGAATGAGAAGCAGCGTGGCTCAGTGGAAAGAGCCCGGGCTTTGGAGTCAGAGGTCATGGGTTCAAATCCCGGCTCCACCAAGTGTCAGCTGTGTGACTTTGGGCAAGTCACTTAACTTCTCTGTGCCTGTTACCTCATCTGCAAAATGGGGATGAAGACCGTGAGCCCCCAGTGGGACAACCTGATCACCTTGTAACTTCCCCAGTGCTTAGAACAGTGCTTTGCACGTAGTAAGCGCTTAATAAATGCCATTATTATTATTATTATTAAAAACAGAGTTCACTGTTTACTTGGCTGTAATCACTCTCTGCTTATATCTGCTGAAAAGGATGTGCATTTGTTACTTCACTGTACTTTGTAAAAGTGAAATGCTAATCTTAAATTATTGTTATTATTGTAATTGAATAGCAATTCTGCAAGGATTGAGGCATGGTAGTTTTTTTTGAGCAGCATTTCTATAAATTCACACTTTTAAGTGGGTTACGTATTGGGTTGTTAAATATATATATTCATGGATTTTGAGTTTTTCAGCTATAGGCAAATGCAGTGATTCCAGTCACCATAAGTGTTGATAATGTTGCTGGTTTATTAAACTCCTATCCTTACTTTACAAAATGGATATAGCAACAAGAATGTTTAAAAAAACAAGAGCTAGTCCTTAAATTTACTGGTTTTAAACCTCAGTTTAAATGGGGATTTTTGCTTGCATAAATCTCTCCCTATAAATTTCATTTTCTGAATATCCAGTAAGTGCAGTAAAAACAAAGTAGTAGCTCGTGAACATTTTCTAGTGACGTGTTGGATGACCATATTTTTGGTATTTAGTTAAAACTTGGTCTACCAAGGTAGCTACTAGATTAAATATACTTTTAGTCCTAAATGTTAACAGGCACACAGACAGACTGATACAGGGAAGTAGACGAGCACACACCCATGGACCCAGGAAACTAGATATGCAGACTGTGTGTGTGTGTGTGTGTGTGTGCGCGTGTCCGTGTCCCCACTCTCCCATGCATGTAGGCCTTTTGACCCTCGCACGTACACACTCACTGTCCCTGGGATGTGACCCCCTTACGCATCCAGGGCAAGCAGATGCACATTGATCCTGAGAGGTAAAAATAATAATTGTGGTTTTTATTAAGTGCTTACTATGCACTTAAGTAATAGTAAGTGCCAAGCACTGTACTAAGTGCTGGGGTGGATACAAGCAGATCAGGTTACATACAGTCTGTGTCTCACGTGGGGCTCACAGACTTAATCCCCATTTTACAAATGAGGTAATGGAGGAACCGAGAAGTGAAGTGACTTACCCAAGGTTACACAGCAGAGATGTGGCGGACCCGGGATGAGAATCCATGACATTCTGATTCCAGGGCCCATGCTCGATCCAGTACGCCATGCTCCTTCTCATGTAGACACATGTACACAGACATGTATGCCCACCAGAGAAGTAGGGGGCGTGCCTGTGCGTGCATGTGCATGGTGCGCGCACACACACACACACTGCGACATCCTCACAGACCTCACTGTCTCCAGTCTGAACCCTCTTGTCCACATTTCACTTGGCTGCCCAGGTCATTTTTTCATTTAATAGTATTTGAGTGCTTACTCTGTGCAGGATATTTTACTAACTACTTGATGGGGTAGAAGAGAGACGGGATCCCTACTCTCACGGAGCTGATAATTGTGCTGGTGAGACAGACACTGAAATAAATTACTGATAGGAAGAAGCAACTAAGTATAAAGATCAATGCCGGGGGTGGGAGGGATGGGATGAATAAGTGCGTAGAAGGTAGAGACTCACGTGCATAGGTGACATTGAGGAGGTGGTAGTATGGAGGAGTTGGAGGAGATGTGATTTCAGAAGGAATTTTAAGATGGGGAGAGTAGTGGTCTGCTGAATGTGAAGGCAGAGCTACTTCCAGGCACGAGTGGGCATCTTGCAAGAGGTCAGTACCATGGGAGCTGAGGGCGAGGCACAGTATAGAGGATCAAAGTCTCTGGGCTGGGTTGTAGTGGGAGAGGAATGAGGATCAGTAGAGGGAAGAGTACCTTAAAGCTGATGGTCGGGTGTTTCTGTTTGAGGTGGAGAGGGATGGGCCATCATTGGAGGATTTTGAGAAGTGTCATTAATGGTATTTGGTTGTTTATTGTGAAGTGAGGAGACGTGCTGAGTGATATTTATGAAAAATAAGGACAACAGAGAGAAGTGTGAACTAGAGGAGAGATGCAGGAATGCAAGAGGCTGATGCAATAGTTGAGTTGGAATTTGAAAAGTTCTTGGACCAGCATGGTGGCAGTTTGGATGAAGAGGAAGGGGAGGATTCTGGAGATGTGAAGGAAAAAACCAAAAAACTGACGGGATTTGGTGACTGGTTTCATATGCAGGTTGACAGAGAGGATATGTCCAACCCGATTATCTTGTACCTACCCCAGTGGACAGTACAGTGTCTGGCACATAGTGAGCACTTAACAAATACCATATTTCAAAAAAAAAAACCAAGGATAATGCTGAGATTGCAGTCTTGAGACAGGGAGAATGGTTGCTTCAGTAGTGATTCAATTCATTCAATCGTATTTATTTTTGTTAATGGCATTTATTAAGCACTTACTATGTGCAAAGCACTGTTCTAAGCGCTGAGGAGGTTACAGGGTGATCAGGTTGTCCCATGGGGGGGCTCACAGTCTTAATCCCCATTTTACAGATGAGGTAACTGAGGTCCAGAGAAGTTAAGTGACTTGCCCAGAGTCACACAGCTGACGATTATTGAGTGCTTACAGTGTGCAGAGCACCGTGCTAAGCGCTTGGGAAGTACAAGTCGGCAGCATATAGAGATGGTCCCTACCCAACAGTGGGCTCACAGTCTAGAAGGGGGAGAAAGACAACAAAACAAAACATGTAGACAGGTGTCAAAACCATCAGAATAAATAGAATTATAGCTATAGGCACATCATTAAAAAAATAAATAGAATGGTAAATATGTACAAGTAAAATAGAGTAATAAATCTGTACAAATATATACAAGTGCTGTGGGGAGGGGAAGGAGGTAGGGCAGGGGGGCGATGGGGAGGAGGAGAAGGAAAAGGGGGCTCAGTCTGGGAAGGCCCCCTGGAGGAAGTGAGCTCTCAGTAGGGCTTTGAAGGAAGGAAGAGAGCTCGTTTGGAGGATGTGTGGAGGGAGGGCATTCCAGGCCAGGGGAAGGACGTGGGCCGGGGGTCGACGGCGGGACAGGCGAGAACGAGGCACAGTGAGGAGGTTAGCAGCAGAAGAGTGGAGGGTGTGGGCTGGGTTGTAGAAGGAGAGAAGGGAGGTGAGGTAGGAGGGGGCGAGGTGATGGACAGCCTTGAAGCCGAGAGTGAGGAGTCTTTGCTTGATTCGTAGGTTGACCGGCAACCACTGGAGATTTTTGAGGAGGGGAGTGACATGCCCAGAGCATTTCTGTACAAAGATAATCCGGGCAGCAGAGTGAAGTATAGACTGAAGCAAAGAGAGACAGGAGGATGGGAGATCAGAGAGGAGGCTAATGAAGTAATCCAGTCGGGATAGGAAGAGAGATTGAACCAGCAAGGTAGCGGTTTGGATGGAGAGGAAGGGGCGGATCTTGGCGAGGTGAGACCTGCTGCAGGTTTTGGTGATGGATGGATGTCAAATGCAAATTTGTGGATGGGGAGAGGGGACAGTATAATTGCATAGTTGTTTCAAATATACCACCAACTAGTGACAAACCAATTCAGGAGCCAATTTTCAAATCTTGATTGCAGCTTGCCCTAGAGAAATCTACCTCCACCCACTCTGTTACACTCTCCTCTCCCAGGATGGGGCCCCAGGGAGACAGAAAGCTTTTCCAGCACCTTCCAGCTAATGCAGGATGGGTTTGTCACAAATTCAGTGACACTTTCCCTGCTCACCAGGGTCTTTCCAGAGCAAGATTAGTGTCACCCAGACAACTAACTCTTTGATGGGACTTCTGGGGGTGAAATCTAGCACCAGTAGGGTGCGGTGCAATAAGGATCCTTTTTGTAGGGCTTCTCAGGAGCTGTATGTTGTGGGAATGACCTAGAAATGCTCTTGTGTTGGAAACTTGCAGATCCCGGGCTTGTCAGAGAGATTGGGTGAGCCTGAGGCCTTGTGAACTATTGTTGCCTGTCTGCTGACAGTGCGCAGTAGTCTCTGATTTTTGAAGAGCAAAGGCCATTACACCTGTTGACTTGTTTTGTTTTATTGTCTGTCTCCCCCTTCTAGACCGTGAGCCCATTGTTGGGTAGGGACCGTCTCTATAAGTTGCCGATTTGTACTTCCCAAGCGCTTAGTACATTGCTCTGCACACAGTAAGCGCTCAATAAATGCGATTGACTAAATACGATTGATTAAATCGAATGTGTGGGGTGAGTGAGAGAGTGAAGTTGAGGATGACACCAAGGTTGTGGGCTTGTGAGATGGGAAGGATGATAGTGCTCTGGGGGGCGCCGAGGAGAGGTTCCCCTCCCACTCCCCAGGTCTCCCTTGACCCACTCCGGGGCCGCCCCCCTGCCCCCCTACGGTGATAGCTTTATGGCTGTGGATCACAAGAGGAGGGGGAGCAGGAGGGGTTTATAGACAGGCGGCCATAAAGCCTGGAGCTATTCCATGCCCAGGGGGAGGGGGGAACCCAGGTGTCCAGCACTGAGGGCGAGCCCGTCCCTCTGCCCGCAGCTCCCAGCCCCTGAGCCCGGGCCTCCTGAGGTTAATGCTTGGGGACCCGGGTCTGGTTTGGGGGTGCGGAGGGTTAAAAGGAGGAGGATTCTGGGGGCGCAGTCTGTGGGATCAGTGGGGTCAGGACTGTGGGGTGAGGGGCTGATCTGGCTTGGCGCCTGGGAGCCCGGAGGAGGGGGGGGCAACACCTCCCGACCCCTTACATTAAAGTCTCCGTTTCCCACCGTCCCCTCCCCACTCCCCTGGTGTTCGCCCAGGCTATCCTGCGCCCCTTCCGCCACCCCCACAGTCACACGGGGTGACACCCACGGTCACACTCTCCCAGCCCTCTCCGACTCTTTTGCACACCCAGAATCCCCGGGGCTGTCTGCCTTTTACACACACACACACACACACACACACACACACACACACACACACACACACACACACACACACACACACACACACACACACACACACACACACACACACACACACACACACACCCTCCCCCCAAATCACGCACCTCAACTCTGGCTCTTACACTCTCATATGCCCGTTGTTGGGTAGGGACCGTCTTTGTTCCCGATTTGTACTTTCCAAGCACTTAGCGCAGTGCTCTGCACACAGTAAGCACTCAATAAATACAATTGAATGAATGAATAGTGCCATCTACAGTGTTGGGAAACTCAGGGAGAGGAAAAGAGTTTGGGAGGGAAGATGAGGAGTGCTGTATTGGTTTTGTTAAGTTTAGGGTGTTGGTGGGACATCCAAATAGAGATGTCTTGAAAGCAGGAAGAAATGCCAGGTTGCAGAGAAGGAGCGAGGTCAGAGCTGGAGTGGTAGATTTGGGAATCATCCACATAGAGGTGGTAGTTGAAGATGTGGGAGTGAATGAGTTCCCTGAAGGAGTGGGTGTAGATGGAGAATAGAAGGGGCCCCAGAACAGAACATTGGTGCTCATAGGGAGTGTGAGTCAGAGGAGGAGCTAGCCAAAGAGACCAAAAAGGAGTGGCCAGGGAGGTAGGAGGAGAACCAGGAGAGGATGGTATCAGAGAAACTAATTTTTGATACTGTTTTCTGGAGAGGAAGGTGGTCCACTGTATCATAGGCTGCTGAGAGTTCAAGGAGAATTAGTAGAGACCATTAGATTTTGCAGGGAGGAGGTCTTTGGTGACTTAGAGAGAGGAGTTTCAGTGAAGTGGAGGCAGTGGCAGCCAGGTGGCAGGGGGTCAAGAAGGGAGATGGTGGGAATGATGTGGAGTCAGTGGGAGAAAAGTGATCATTCAAGGAATTTGGACGGGAATGGTCGGAGCAAGATGGGCTGATTAGCAGGAGGGAGGAGTGGGCGTGTTTGAAAGCAAAGAGAAAAGAGCCATTGGAGAGTGGATGATTAAAGATGGCAGTCGGGAGGAAGAAGGACAGGTACAAATGTTACGATCCAAAGGGATGGGGTTGGAGGCCCAGATGGAGGGGGTGGATTTCAGAAGAAGGTGGGGAGGTTTTCTTTTGAGAGCTAGCCGGGGTAAAATGAGAGAGTGTAGGAGGGTGGAGTAGGAGGAGACTGGAGAGGTGAGGGGGAGATTTTAGAGAGTTCACGCTTGGTTTCAATTTTATCACTGAAGTAGATTTCAAGGTCATTGGGAGCAAAAGAGCTGGGAGGTGGGGGCATGGGGGTTTTAAAGAGGGAGTTGCTAGGAATAGTTGATGTGGGTAATGGGCGTGGGAGTCAATAAGGGAGGAGAAGAGGAGCAGGTAGATCTATAGTGGGCCAGGCTGCATTTGTGATGGATGAGAGGGACCTGATGCTGGGATTTTTGCCAACATTGTTCTGTGGCATGAACACATGAGTGGAGGAAGCATTTCCAAGCGCTTAGTACACCAGAAAGTATACTAAAACTAGAAGGTGTACTTAGAACTCCGAAGGTCTAAGTACACCTCACTTCTCTGTGCCTCGGTTACCTCATCTGTAAAATGGGGATTGAGACTGAGAACCCCACGTGGGACAGGGACTGTGTCCAACTGGATTTGCTTGTATCCACCCCAGTGCTTAGTACCGTGCCTGGCACATAGTAAGCGCTTAACAAATACCATCATTATTATTACAGTGCTCTGCGCACTATAAGCGCTTAATAATTACGATTGATCTGGGATGCGGGATTTTGGTGGGAGGTCAGTGGAGAGACGTTTGAGTTTAGTAGAGAGGGCGGAATTAAGCACGGGAATTTAGTGTATCAAGAGAAGGGAGGTTGGGTAGGAGAGTCCAAATGCATGATGGCATGGGGTAGGTGGAGGGGGGCTGGTGTCAAGAGATTGAAGGTGTCTGGGAGACAGGACAGTTCTGTAGCTGGTGGGGAGAGAAGGTGGATGAGGTTGTGATCAGAGAGTATTTGAGTGGTCAAGTTTCGAGATTGCACAGTGATTAGAGATAAGATCATGTGTGTGTCCAAGTTTTTGAATGGGTGAGGAGCAGGAAGTCGGCAGAGTTGAGAAGTGAGAGGAAGCAAATGGTTGAGAGGTCATCAGGAGCGTCCGCATGAATATTGAAGTCCCTGAGAAGCAGTATAGGGACAGAGAAGGAATGTGAGTGAAGCAACAAAGTGGTTGGAGGTGGGGATTGGGAGACAGGAGATGATGGTGACCAGTAATTGGAGTGAGTGGCATTTTTCTGCATTTCTTTTGGCATTTTTCTGCACCAACTAGTTGCAAAGGAAGTTGAAGTTCCTTTCTGATGGCTTTGAGGGACACTCCCAGCTGTCGTGCAAATGAGAAAAGGTTCACTTAATCACCTATCTTCTACATCCCAATTGATCCATTGTATGTATTGAGTTCTTAGCATGTGCAGAGCACTGCAGTGAACACTTGGGAGAGTACAGTAGAGCAGAATTAGTGGGTACGTTCCTTGCCCACAATGAGCTTACAGCCTAGAGGGGGAGACAGACATTAATATAAATAAATGAATTATGGATATGTCCGTAACTACTGTGGGGCTGAGGGAGGGATGCATAAAGGGTACAAATTCATCTCCAACCGCTGCACTGTCTCCACCCTCACCAACTCTGAAATCCCTCTCTCTGATCATAATCTTATCACCTGCCTCCTCGCTCACACTCCTTTCCCCTGTAAATCCATATTACTCCCTCATAGAGATCTCCGCTCTCTTGACCCCATCCATCTTTCTGAGCGCCTCACACCCCACTTCGCCTCCCTCTCCTCTCTACCCAGTCTTGGTGATCAGATTACTGCTCTCAACTCTACCCTTTCTATTCAGCTAGACTCACTCGCTCCCCTTTCCCTTTGCCGCTCTCGTACTACTAACCCACAGCCCTGGATCACTGCCACGGTCCGCCTCCTTCGCTCTTATGCTAGAGCTGCCGAATGCTGCTGGCGAAAGTCTGAACACCGTGCCAACCTCGTTCACTTCAAGTTTCTCCTTTCCTGCCTTAACTCAGCCCTCTCCTCTGCCAGACAAAACTATTTCTCCTCCCTTATTGACACCCATGCCCATCACCCCCGCCAGCTCTTCCGTACATTCAACTCCCTTCTCAGGCCCCCGGTTCCTCCCCCTCCTCCTTCCCTCACCCCCAACGATCTGGCCTCTTACTTCATTAATAAAATTAAATTCATCAGTTCTAAGCTCCCCAAAGTCACTCCCCCCAGCTTCTGCAACCCCCTGGCTCTCAACGCTCTCCGCTACCCTCCCATCCTTCCCAGCAGTATCCTCAGAGGAGCTCTCCTCCCTCCTCTCAAGTGCTACTCCGATCACCTGTGCCTCTGACCCCATTCCCTTTCATCTCATGAAATCTCTCACTCCGTCCCTTCTCCCCTCCTTAACTTCCATCTTCAACCGCTCACTCTCCACTGGTTCCTTCCCCTCTGCCTGCCAACATGCCCACGTCTCTCCCATCCTAAAAAAACCCTCTCTTGACCCCACCTCACCTTCTAGTTATCGTCCTATCGCCCTCCTACCATTCCTTTCCAAACTCCTTGAACGAGTCGTCTACATGCGCTGCCTCGAATTCTTCAACGCCAACTCTCTCCTCGACCCCCTCCAATCTGGCTTCCGTCCCCTACATTCCACGGAAGCTGCCCTCTCAAAGGTCACCAATGACCTCCTGCTTGCCAAATCCAACGGCTCATACTCTATCCTAATCTTTCTCGACCTCTCAGCTGCCTTCGACACTGTGGACCACCCCCTTCTCCTCAACACGCTATCCAACCTTGGCTTCACAGATTCTGTCCTCTCCTGGTTCTCCTCGTTCATTCTCAGTCTCTTTTGCAGGCTCCTCCTCCCCCTCCCATCCCCTTACTGTAGGGGTTTCTCAAGGTTCAGTTCTTGGTCCCCTTCTGTTCTCGATCTACACTCACTCCCTTGGTGACCTCATTCGCTCCCATGGGTTCAACTATCATCTCTACGCTGATGACACCCAAATCTACATCTCTGCCCCTGCTCTCTCCCCCTCCCTCCAGGCTCGCATCTCCTCCTGCCTTCAGCACATCTCCATCTGGATGTCTGCCCGCCACCTAAAACTCAACATGTCCAAGACTGAACTCCTTGTCTTCCCTCCCAAACCCTGCCCTCTCCCTGACTTTCCCATCTCTGTTGACGGCACTACCATCCTTCCCGTCTCACAAGCCCGCAACCTTGGTGTCATCCTCGACTCCGCTCTCTCATTCACCCCTCACATCCAAGCCGTCACCAAGACCTGCCAGTCTCGCCTCCGCAACATTGCCAAGATCTGCCCTTTCCTCTCCATCCAAACCGCTACCCTGCTCGTTCAAGCTCTCCTCCTATCCCGTCTGGATTACTGTATCAGCCTCCTCTCCAATCTCCCATCCTCCTGTCTCTCTCCTCTTCAGTCCGTACTTCACGCCGCTGCCCGGATCGTGTTTGTCCAGAAACGCTCTGGGCATGTTACTCCCCTCCTCAAAAATCTCCAGTGGCTACCAATCCACCTACGCATCAGGCAGAAACTCCTCACCCTCGGCTTCAAGGCTCTCCATCACCTCGCCCCCTCCTACCTCACCTCCCTTCTCTCCTTCTACAGCCCAGCCCACACCCTCTGCTCCTCCGCCGCTAATCTCCTCACCGTGCCTCGTTCTCGCCTGTCCCGCCGTCGACCCCCGGCCCACGTCATCCCCTTGGCCTGGAATGCCCTCCCTCCGCACATCCGCCAAGCTAGCTGTCTTCCTCCTTTCAAGGCCCTACTAAGAGCTCACCTCCTCCAGGAGGCCTTCCCAGACTGAGCCCCTTCCTTCCTCTCCCCTTCCTCGCCCCTCCATCCCCCCGCCTTACCTCCTTCCCTTCCCCACAGCACCTGTATATATGTTTGTATGTATTACTCTATTTTAGTTGTACATATTTATTCTATTTATTTTATTTTGTTAATATGTTTTGTTCTCTGTCTCCCCCTTCTAGACTGTGAGCCCACTGTTGGGTAGAGACCATCCCTATATATTGCCAACTTGTACTTCCCAAGCGCTTAGTACAGTGCTCTGCACACAATAAGCGCTCAATAAATACGATTGAATGAATGAATGAAAAGTGCATGGGTGATGCAGAAGATAGTGACAGAAGAGGAAATGAGGGTTTAGTCTGGGAAGGCCTCTGGGAGGAGATCTGCTTTTAATAAGGCTTAGAAGGTGAGGAGAATGATTGTTGGATATAACGAGGGAAGGAGTTCCATGCCATAGGCAGGAAATGGGTGAAGGGGTGGTGGTGAGATAGACAATGTCGAGCTTCAGTTGTAGACTGGGTAGTAAGAGGGGGCAAGGTGATTGAATACTTTAAAGCCGGTGGTAAGGAGTTTTTGTACGTGGATGGGCAACCACTGGAGGTTCTTGGGGAGTGGGGAAACAGAGTGAATGGTTTTGTAGAAAAATGATATGAGCAGCAGAGTGAAGTATAGGCTGAATTGGGGAGAGACAGGAGGCCAATGCAGTAATCAAGGTGGAATAGGATGAGTGCTTGGATTCATATGGTACCAGACTGGATGGAGAGAAAAGGGCAAATTTTAGTGATTTGAAGAAGTTTGAATTCACAGGATTTGGTGACAGATTGAATACTCATTGCCATATTTATTGAGTGCATACTGTGTGCAGAGCATTGAACTAAGCACTCGGAAGAGTACAATACAACAATAAACAGGCACACCCCCTGCCCACAGCAAGCTTACAGTGTAGGGGAGTGGAAACAGACATTAATGTAAATAAATTACAGATATGTGCATAAGTGCTGTGGGGCTTGGAGGGGGGGAAGGATAAAGGGAGCAAGTCAGGGCAATCAATCAATCAATCGTATTTATTGAGCGCTTACTGTGTGCAGAGCACTGTACTAAGCGCTTGGAAAGTACAAGTTGGCAACATATAGAGACAGTCCCTACCCAACAGTGGGCTCACAGTCTAAAAGGGGGAGACAGAGAACAAAACCAAACATACTAACAAAATAAAATAAATAGAATAGATATGTACAAGTAAAATAAATAAATAAATAAATAGAGTAATGAATATGTACAAACATTTATACATATACAGGTGCTGTGGGGAAGGGAAGGAGGTAAGATGGGCAACACAGAAGGGTGTGGGAGAAGAGGAAAGGGGGGGCTTAGTCAGGGAAAGCATCTTGGAGGAGATGTGCCTTCAATAAGGCTTTGAAGCAGGGGAGAGAGAGTAACTGTTGGATTTGAGGAGGGAGGGCGTTCCAGGCCAGAGGCAGGACATGGACTAAGGGTCGATGATGAGATAGACGAGATCGAGGAGCAGTGAGCAGGTTAGCGGTGGAGGAGCAAAGCATATGGACTGGGTTGTAATAGAGACTAGCGAGGTGAGGTAGGAAGGGGCAGGGTGATTGATTTGATTTAAAGATGATGATAAGGAGTTTGTGTGATGCAGAGGTGGGTGGGCAACCACTGGGGGTTCTTGAGTGGGGAAACATGGCCTGAACGTTTTTGTCCACGGTGTCGAAGGCAGCTGAGAGGTCAAGGAGGATTAAGATGGTGTAGAAGCCACTGGATTTTGAAAGGAGGAGATCATTGATGACATTTGAGAGCAGTTTTGGCGGAGCAAAGCGGCAGAAGCCAGATAGGAGGGGGTCATGGAGAGGAAGTGGAGTCAGCAGGTATGGACATCTCAATCAAGAAATTTGGAGAGGAATCCCGTTTCATAGGCAGACTTGAGGTGTCTCAAGCTGATTTCCTCACTGGGCCTAAATCTCTTCTCTTCAAGCACCATTTGCTCACCCAATCTTCCCTGCCTGTTTCTAGTAATGAGAATAGTAATAGTGGTATTTGTTAAACGCTTCCTTTGTGGCAAGTGCTGGGGTTGATACAATCTGGTCAGATCAGACCCAGTCCCTGTTCTACATGGGGCTCACAGCCTAAGGGTGAGAGAGAACTTCTCCATCTTCACTCCCTGTCTTCTATAATAATTATGGTATTTGTTAAGTGCTTACTATGTGCCAGGCACTGTGCTAAGTGCTGGAGTAGATAAAAGCCAATCGGGTGGGATGCAGTCCCTGTCCCGCATGGGGCTCATAGTCTTAATCCCCATTTTACAGGTGATGTAACTGAGGCACAAATAAGTAAAGTAACTTGCCCAAGACCACACAGCAGACAAATGGTGAAGCTGGGATTAGAACCCATGACCTTCTGACTTCCAGGCCCATGCTCTTATCCACTATGCCATACTGCTTCACCGTTACTTTTCATTTCCTTGTTGGGGCTGGGCACAGGCACCTTCTCTTGCACTGGGCCCTCTGGGGAAGGGGCATATGCCAGTTTGCTCTTCCCTTGTCTTGGTGGCTTGGGGGAGTTGCCTCGTGGCTGTGGGCAGTGGGGGTGTGTGGTACTTCTGGGCCACTGGCCATGGTTTGCAGACCTAGCTGCTCTGACTCCCATCCCGAATTCCCATGAGGAGGAGATGTGCCCCTTTCTAGGAAGCTGCTGCCAGTGTTCCAGACGCATTAGGGCATGGATGTTTTCCAGGGCTGCAGAAGTGCTGCCCTACTGTACTCCCTTTCTGCTGGGTCTCTGGATAGTGGTCAGCACACAGATGTCTGTTTCATCTCTGTAGCGTCGCCCCCACCCTTTCTCTGGCAAATTGCCTGGGCTGGGGTGAGGAGAGGCCGGGGGTGGTCACCAGAAGCAAGGGTGAGAGAAGTGGCTTCTGCCGCCTCCTGCCATTAGGGGACATGAAAGGGCACTGCAGTCTTGGCTCCAAGGGGCAGGGTGGAGAGGGCTGGTTAGAGTTTCCTGTACTTCTCAAAAAGTATGGGAAGCAATTGCCCTCGTGGTGGTTCAAGCTAACCAGCCCTGCATGTAGCTACAGGGGAAAGATCCAGGGGTCTCTGGGTCTGGGAAGCTGCTCACTCACTACCTTTGCCAAAGGGAAAGCGAATTTGCATAAAATGCCAATCACTCCCCTGGTGACATAAACTGGTACACACAGCCCATTTCAGGGAAGGATTTGGATGGGGAGGAGGGAGCTAGCGAGGTGGGCAAGAAGACTATAGACTTAAATTGTGGGCACTCCATTTTATGCATCTGAGCACGAAGTGGATGAAGAGGGTGGAGGGGTGCGGACTCCATCTTAGAAACTGGTAGGGAGCAAGCAGAAGTCTGGGGTTTACCTGGAGAGTGTACTTTCACAACTGCCAGCCGCGACCTGCGATTAGCCACCATGGAAGTACCAGATTAGGGATTGGCTACTGCACTCTCTCGGAACTATCATTCCATGCCTGGATCCAGAAGGTGCGGCCCTAAAGGCTCATCGATTTCACCATCAACCCCCCTCCACCCCCGATCACCCCATCCCTGTCCTTCTTATGCACTTGAGCCTTCACCCCTAAGTATTTAGGCACTCCTGCTTCCCCCAACCCCTGCACACCTCTGTAGCACTTTTGTACACATCTTTAAACTCTGTAGTTGATTTTAATATCTGTCCTAAACTGTACACTCCTTGAGGGCAGGGATCATGTAACTTGAATTTTTCCAAGCATTTAGTGTATTGTACTTTGCACAGAGTAAACACTCAATAAGACACTTAATCAGCTCTCTACTTCCTACCAATCCTTCCTCTCCCACTACAATCCAGCCCACACAATTGGCTCCTCTAAGCCACTTTACTTACTGTGCCTCAATTTCCTCTGTCACCATCGGCACCTTGCTCACCCCCTCCTGTCTGGAACTCCCTCCCCTTCGTATCTGATAGACCACTCTTCTAATCTTCAAAGCTCTATTCAAATCTTATCTTCTCCAGGAAGCCTTTCCTGACTAAAGTTCTCATCTCCCCTCCCAATTCTCCCTGCCTTCTGCATCACTTATGCACTTAAGTCCATATCCCTTAAGCTCTTTAATACTCATCTCACATCCACAGCAAATCCTTATACTGTGCTGCTTCCCTTACCTGGAATTTATTTCAATGTATGTCAGCTCCTTGAGGGCGGGGATCGTGTCAACCAACTCTGTTGTCCTCTCCCAAGAGTACAGTACAGTATAGTATAGTACACAGTAAGTGCTCCAAAAATGTCATTCATTTTTTAAAAATTACTGGTATTTAAGTGCTTACTTTGTGTCAAACAGTGTTCTAAGAGCTAGAATTGATACAGATCGATCAGGTCAGACACAGTCCCTGTTCACCTGGGGCTCACAATCTAAAAGGAGGGAGAACAAGTCTTGAATCTCCATTTTACAGTTGAGGAAACTGAGGCTCAGAGAAGTTGTAAGTTGCCCAAGATCACCCAGCAGGCAAGTGGCAGAGCCGGGATTAGAACTCAGGCCCCCTGACTTCCAGGCCCGTGCTATTTCTAGACATGCTGCTTCCGTGCACTCATGGATTGATTGATTATAAATGCTATTGCTTAATTGAGCAATACTCAATTTTATCAAGCAAAAACTCCTCACTCTCGGCTTCAAGGCTCTCCATCACCTCGCCCCCTCCTACCTCACCTCCCTTCTCTCTTTCTACAACCCAGCCCGCACCCTCCGCTCCTCTGCCGCTGACCTCCTCACTGTGCCTCATTCTCACCTGTCCTGCCGTCCACCCCTGGCCCACGTCCTTCCCCTGGCCTGGCCCAGACTGAGCCCCCTCCGTCATTTCCCCCTCCTCCCATTCCCCCACCCCCGCCTTACCTCCTTCCCCTCCCCACAGCACCTGTATATATGTATATATGTTTGTATGTATTTATTACTCTATTTTATTTGTACATATTTATTCTATTTATTTTATTTTGTTAATATGTTTTGTTCTCTGTCTCCCCCTTCTAGACTGTGAGCCCACTGTTGAGTAGGGACCGTCTCTATATGTTGCCAACTTGTACTTCCCAAGCGCTTAATACAGTGCTCTGCACATAGTAAGTGCTCAATAAATATAATTGAATGAATGAATGAATGGAATGCCCTCCCTCCACACATCTGCCAAACTAGCTCTCTTCCTCCCTTCAAAGCCCTACTGAGAGCTCACTTCCTCCAGGAGGCCTTCCCAGACTGAGCCCCCCTTTTCCTCTCCTCCTCCCCATCACCCCCCGCCCTACCTTCTTCCCCTCCCCATAGCACTTGTATATATTTGTACATATTTATTACTCTATTTTTTTTACTTGTACATATTTACTACTCTATTTTATTAATGATGTGCATGTAGCTATAGTTCTATTTATTCTGATGGTTTTGACACCTATCTACATGTTTTGTCTTGTTGTCTGTCTCCTCCTCTTAGACTGTGAGCCTGTTGTTGGGTAGGGACCGTCTCTATATGTTGCCGACTTGTACTTCCCAAGCACTTAGTACAGTGCTCTGCACACAGTAAGTGCTCAATAATGAATGAGTGAATGAGAGCCGAGTGTCAGCAGGGTGAACGACCAAATAGGATCTTGCGGATGGTATACCCACTGAAGAGCTGCTGAGAGAAATATAGCATTATGCTTCATTGCATTGTGGAAGCAATTACCCCTGAACTGAAGTTAGGAATACATTCTAGATTAAAGATGTTATTCCTGGATTTGGGTTATGATCTGTTGCAATCAGTCAATTGTATTTATTGAGCGCTATGATTCTTGACTAAGTTAATACCAGTTATTGGTTTATGGTCAGAGTGTGGCTCTGTGGAACACACAAAATTAGGTTGTTTTCACAGGGGTGAGTGAGTGTTTTGCATTCCTTCAGGCTTCAACAGTCAGCCCTTAAAGAACAAGAATGGCTAGCCAAACCCTGTATGCTTCTTGTGACTTCTGGGGGTTCAGAATATGAAAGTCATGGGATGGGGCCAGCATACTATCCTGACAACCTTGGTGCACATTAGCATGGACACCTCCCCGCCCCCCCTCCCCCCCCCCCACCCAGAAAATTCCTATCATAGCTGTAAGTAAACTGAGAACACTAGGACCCTGGGACTCTAAATGGGCATTGATGCAAGAGGGGCTGGAAAAGTCACCCAGAATGGTAAAAGTGGGTAGGACTGCCATTGCCACCCAAAGGTATCCAAAAACACTGCTCCCACTAACACCCATGGGCTGGGCAATGGACACACAGACCGCAAAAACCCAGGAAGGGAGGAGTTGCAGACATACACAGGGCTAAATAGGTTCAAAGCAGTCAGGGAGTTGTCAGTCAGTTGATCATATTTATTTAGCACTTACTTTGTGCAGAACACTGTACTAAGTGCTTGGGAGACTATAACAGACATTTCCTACAACGAGCTTACAGTCTGGGGTGGCGGCAGGGCTGGGGAGGACTGAATAAAAGGAGCACGTCAGGATGATGCAGAAGGGAGTGGGAGAAGGGAAAGGAGTTCTTAGTCGGGGAAGACCTCTTGGATGAGGTCTCTTGGTTCCCCTCTTATCTCTCTGGCCGTTCATTCTCAGTCTCCTTTTGCGGGCTCCTCCTCCCCCTCCCATCCCCTTACTGTAGGAGTTTCTCAAGGGTCAGTTCTTGGTCCCCTTCTGTTTTCTATCTATACTCACTCCCTTGGTGAAGTCATTTGGTCCCACGGCTTCAACTATCATCTCTACATTGATGACACGCAAATCTACATCTCCACCCCTGTTCTCTCTCTCTCTCTCTCTCTCTCTCTCTCTCTCTCTCTCTCTCTCTCGCTCTCTCCCTCTCTCCCTCTCTCCCTCTCCCTCCAGGCTCCTTTCTCCTCCTGCCTTCAGGACATCTCCATCTGGATGTCTTCCCGCCATCTAAAACTCAACATGTCCAAGACTGAGCTCCTTATCTTCCCTTCTAAACCCTGTCCTCTCCCTGACTTTCCCGTCACTGTAATAAAGATAATAATGATGGCATTTGTTAAGCACTTACGATGTGCAAAGCACTATTCTAAGCGCTGGGGAGGTTACAAGGTGATCAGGTTGTCCCACGGGGGGCACACAGTTTTAATCCCCATTTTACAGATGAGGTAACTGAGGCCCAGAGAAGTTAAGTGACTTGCCCAAAGTCGCACAGCTGACAGTTGGCAGAGCCGGGATTTGAACCCGTGACCTCTGACTCCAAAGCCCATGCTCTTTTCACTGAGCCACGCTGCTTCTCGTAGACGCTGCTTCGCTGTAGACGGCACTACCATCCTTCCCGTCTCACAAGCCTGCAACCTTGGTGTCATCCTTGACTCTGCTTTCTCATTCGCCCCCCCCCACCTCACCTCCCTTCTTTCCTTCTACAGCCCAGCCCACACCCTCCGCTCCTCTGCCGCTAACCTTCTCATTGTGCCTTGTTCTCAATCAATCAATCGTATTCATTGAGCGCTTACTGTGTGCAGAGCACTGTACTAAGCACTTGGGAAGTACAAGTTGGCAACATATAGAGACAGTGCCTACCCAACAGTGGGCTCACAGTCTAGAAGGGGGAGACAGAGAACAAAACCAAACATATTAACAAAATAAAATAAATAGAATAGATATGTACAAGTAAAATAAATAAAATAAATAGAGTAAAACAAACGTACAAACATATATATATATACAGGTGCTGTGGGGAAGGGAAGGAGGTAAGATGGGGGGATGGAGAGGGGGACGAGGGGGAGAGGAAGGAAGGGACTCAGTCTGGGAAGGCCTCCTGGAGGAGGTGAGCTCTCAGTAGGGCCTTGAAGGGAGGAAGAGAGCTAGCCTGGCAGATGGGCAGAGGGAGGGCATTCCAGGCCCGGGGGAGGACATGGGCTGGGGGTCAATGGCGGGACAGGCGAGAACGAGGCACGGTGAGGAGACTAGCGGCAGAGGAGCGGATGGTGCAGGGTGGGCTGTACAAAGAGAGAAGGGAGGTGAGGTAGGAGGGGGCGAGGTGATGGAGAGCCTTGAAGCCCAGGGTGAGGAGTTTCTGCCTGAGGCGCAGATTGATTTTAGCCACTGGAGATTTTTGAGGAGGGGAGTAACATGCCCAGAGCGTTTCTGGACAAAGACAATCCAGGCAGTAGCGTGAAGTATGGATTGAAGTGGGGAGAGACACGAGGATGGGAGATCTGAGAGAAGGCTGATGCAGTAGTCCAGACAGGATAGGATGAGAGCTTGAACGAGCAGGGTAGCGGTATGGATGGAGAGGAAAGGGCCGATCTTGGCAATGTTGCGGAGCTGAGACTGGCAGGTTTTGGTGACGGCTTGGATGTGAGGGGTGAACAAGAGAGCAGAGTCGAGGATGACACCACGGTTGCGGGCTTGTGAGATGGGAAGGATGGTAGTGCCGCCAACAGTGATGGGAAAGTCAGGGAGAGGGCAGGGTTTGGGAGGGAAGACAAGGAGTTCAGTCTTGGACATGTTGAGTTTTAGGTGGCGGGCAGACATCCAGATGGAGATGTCCTGAAGGTAGGAGGAGATGCGAGCCTGGAGAGAGGGGGAGAGAGCAGGGGCAGAGATGAAGATCTGGGTGTCATCAGCGTAGAGATGATAGTTGAAGCCGTGGGAGCGAATGAGGTCACCAAGGGAGTGAGTGTAGATCGAGAAGAGAAGGGGACCAAGCACTGAACCTTGGGGAACCCCCACAGTAAGGGGATGGGAGGGGGAGGAGGAGCCTGCAAAAGAGACTGAGAATGAACGACCAGAGAGATAAGAGGAGAACCAGGAGAGGACGGAGTCTGTGAAGCCAAGGTCAGATAGCGTGTTGAGGAGAAGGGGGTGGTCCACAGTGTCGAAGGCAGCTGAGAGGTCGAGGAGGATTAGGACAGAGTATGAGCCGTTGAATTTGGCAAGCAGGAGGTCATTGGTGACCTTTGAGAGGGCAGTTTCCGTGGAATGTAGGGGACAGAAGCCAGACTGGAGGGGGTCGAGGAGAGAGTTGGTGTTGAGGAATTCGAGGCAGCACGTGTAGACAACTCGTTCAAGGAGTTTGGAAAGGAATGGTAGGGGGGATATGGGGCGATAACTAGAAGGTGAGGTGGGTCAAGAGACGGTTTTTTTTAGGATGGGAGAGACATGGGCATGTTTGAAAGCAGAGGGGAAGGAACCAGTGGAGAGTGAGAGGTTGAAGATGGAAGTTAAGGAGGGGAGAAGGGATGGAGCGAGAGCTTTCATGAGATGAGAGGGAATGGGGTCAGAAGCACAGGTGACCAGAATAGCACTTGAGAGGAGGGAGGAGAGCTCCTCTGAGGATACTGCTGGGAAGGATGGGAGAGTAGCAGAGAGTGTTGAGAGCCGGGGGGTTGGAGAAAGGCGGGGAGTGACTTTGGGGAGGTTGGACCTGATGGATTTAACTTTTTTAATGAAGTAGGAGGCCAGATCGTTGGGGGTGAGGGAAGGAGGAGGGGGAGGAACCGGGGGCCTGAGAAGGGAGTTGAATGTACGGAAGAGCCGGCGGGGGTGATGGGCATGGGTGTCAATAAGGGAGGAGAAATAGTTTTGTCTGGCAGAGGAGAGGGCTGAGTTAAGGCAGGAAAGGATAAACTTGAAGTGAACGAGGTTGGCACGGTGTTCAGACTTTCGCCATCAGCATTTGGCAGCTCTAGCATAAGAGCGAAGGAGGCGGACCGTGGCAGTGATCCAGGGCTGTGGGTTAGTGGTACAAGAGCGGCAAAGGGAAAGGGGAGCGAGTGAGTCTAGCTGAGTAGAAAGGGTAGAGTTGAGAGCAGTAATCTGATCATCAAGACTGGGTAGAGAGGAGAGGGAGGCGAAGTGGGGTGTGAGGCGCTCAGAAAGATGGATGGGGTCAAGAGAGCGGAGATCTCTATGAGGGAGTAATACGGATTTACAGGGGAAAGGAGTGTGAGTGAGGAGGCAGGTGAGAAGATTATGATCAGAGAGAGGGATTTCAGAGTTGGTGAGGGTGGAGACAGTGCAGCGATAGGAGTTGATGAGGTCGAGGGTATGACCAAGTTGGTGAGTGGGTGAGGTGGGGTGGAGCAAGAGGTTGGCAGCGTCGAGGAGAGATAGAAGGCGGGCGGCAGAGGAGTCATCAGGGATATCCATGTGGATGTTGAACTCTCCGAGGATCAGAGTGGGCATGGAAAAGGAGACAAGGAAGGTGAGGAAGGGATCAAAATCGTTAACGAAGATGGAGGTGGGGCCGGGGGTGGGGGGGTGGGGGGGGGTAGATGACGGCTACAAGAATCTGGAGGGGTGGTAGAGGCGAATAATGTGGGCTTCAAAGGAAGGGAAGGAAAGGGAAGGGGGAGGAGGAATAGTGCAAAAGCGACATTGAGGGGCGAGAAGTAAACCGACACCACCTCCTTTTCCGGTGAGTCTCGGGGAGTGGGAGAAGAAGAGGCCTCCACTGGAGAGAGCAGCAGAAGAGACCGTGTCATCCGGAGACAACCGTGTTTCAGTTAGGGCGAGGAGGAGTAGAGAGCTGGAAAGGAATAGGTCCAGGATGAAAGGGATCTTACTTAAAACGGAGCGGGGGTTCCAGAGGCCACACTTGACAGCAGCTGTTGAGGGAGGGGAGGGAGGGGGAAGGGTGCAAGCGGTGGGGAGGGTTTGGATTGGGATGAGTTGGCGGGGGCCTAGGCAGGGAGAGTGGGAAGAGGGGTGGCAATGGGAAAGGAGAACTGGGATGGGGTGGGGGTGGGGGCGGGGTCGCCTGTCCTGCCGTCGACCCCCGGCCCACATCCTCCCCCTTTCCTGGAATGCCCTCCCTCCGCACAGCCGCCAAGCTAGCTCTCTTCCTCCCTTCAAAGCCCTACTGAGAGCTCACCTCCTCCAGGAGGCCTTCCCAGACTGAGCCCCCTCTTTCCTCTCCCCTTCCCCATCCCCCCGGCCTACCTCCTTCCCCTCCCCACAGCACCTGTATATATGTTTGTACAGATTTATTACTCTGTTTTACTTGTACATATTTACTATTCTGTTTATTTTATTTTGTTAATGATGTGCATCTAGCTTTACTTCTATTTAGTCTGATGACTTGACACCTGTCCACATGTTTTGTTTTGTTGTCCTTCTCCCCGTTCTAGACTTTGAGCCCGTTGTTGGGTAGGGACCGTCTATATGTTGCCAACTTGTACTTCCCAAGCACTTAGTACAGTGCTCTGCACACAGTAAGCGCTCAATAAATATGGTTGAATGAATGAATGAATTAATTCACCCCACATATCCAATCCATCACCAAAACCTGCAGGTCTCACCTCCACAACATCGCCAAGATCCGCCCTTTCCGCTCCACCCAAACCGCTACCTTGCTGGTTCAATCTCTCATCCTATCCCGATTGGATTACTTCATGAGCCTTTCTCATCTCCCATCCTCCTGTCTCTCCCTGCTTCAGTCTATACTTCACTCTGTTGCCCGGATTATCTTTGTACAGAAACGCTCTGGGCATGTCACTCCCCTCCTCTCCTCAAAATTTTCCAGTGGTTGCCTGTCAACCTTCGAATCAAGCAAAAACTCCTCACTCGGCTACAAGGCTCTCCATCACCTCGCCCCCTCCTACCTCACCTCCCTTCTCTCCTTCTACAACCCAGCCCGCACCCTCCACTCCTCTGCCGCTAACCTCCTCACTGTGTCTCGTTCTCGCCTGTCTCGCCGTCGACCCCCTCCAGTCTGGCTTCCGTCCCCTTCATTCCACGGAAACTGCCCTCTCAAAGGTCACCAGTGACCTCCTGCTTGCCAAATCCAGCAGCTCATATTCTGTCCTAATCCTCCTCGACCTCTCAGCTGCCTTTGACACTGTGGACCACCCCCTTCTCCTCAACACGCTATCTGACCTTGGCTTCACAGACTCCGTCCTCTCCTGGTTCTCCTCTTATCTCTCCGGTCGTTCTTTCTCAGTCTCTTTTGCAGGCTCCTCCTCCCCCTCCCATCCTCTTACTGTGGGGGTTCCCCAAGGTTCAGTGCTTGGTCCCCTTATGTTCTCAATCTACACTCACTCCCTTGGTGACCTCATTCGCTCCCACGGCTTCAACTATCATCTCTACGCTGATGACACCCAGATCTACATCTCTGCCCCTGCTCTCTCCCCCTCCCTCCAGGCTCGCATCTCCTCCTGCCTTCAGGACATCTCTATCTGGATGTCCGCCCGCCACCTAAAGCTCAACATGTCGAAGACTGAGCTCCTTGTCTTCCCTCCCAAACCTTGTCCTCTCCCTGACTTTCCCATCTCTGTTGACGGCACTACCATCCTTCCCGTCTCACAAGCCCGCAACCTTGGTGTCGTCCTGTACTCCGCTCTGTCATTCACCCCTCACATCCAAGCCGTCACCAAAACCTGCCGGTCTCAGCTCCGCAACATTGCCAAGATCCGCCCTTTCCTCTCCATCCAAACTGCTGCCCTGCTCATTCAAGCTCTCATCCTATCCCGTCTGGACTACTGCACCAGCCTTCTCTCTGATCTCCCATCCTCGTGTCTCTCTCCACTTCAATCCATACTTCATGCTGCTGCCCGGATTATCTTTGTCCAGAAACGCTCTGGGCATATTACTCCCCTCCTCAAAAATCTCCAGTGGCTACCAATCAATCTGCACATCAGGCAGAAACTCCTCACCCTGGGCTTCAAGGCTCTCCATCACCTTGCCCCCTCCTACCTCACCTCCCTTCTCTCCTTCTACTGCCCAGCCCGCAACCTCCGCTCCTCCACCACTAATCTCCTCACTGTACCTCGTTCTCGCCTGTCCCGCCATCGACCCCCAGCCCATGTCATCCCCCGGGCCTGGAATGGCCTCCCTCTGTCCATCCGCCAAGCTAGCTCTCTTCCTCCCTTCAAGGCCCTGCTGAGAGCTCACCTCCTCCAGGAGGCTTTCCCAGACTGAGCCCCTTCCTTCCTCTCCCCCTCGTCCCGCTCTCCATCCCCCCATCTTACCTCCTTCCCTTCCCCACAGCACCTGTATATATGTATATATGGTTGTACATATTTATTACTCTATTTATTTATTTATTTATTTTACTTGTACATTTCTATCCTATTTATTTTATTTTGTTGGTATGTTTGGTTCTGTTCTCTGTCTCCCCCTTTTAGACTGTGAGCCCACTGTTGGGTAGGGACTGTCTCTATGTGTTGCCAATTTGTACTTCCCAAGCACTTAGTACAGTGCTCTGCACATAGTAAGCGCTCAATAAATACGATTGATTGATTGATTGATTGATTGATTAACCCCTGGCCCACTTCCTTCCTCTGGCCTGGAATGCCCTCCCTCTGCACATCTACCAAACTAGCTCTTTTCCTCCCTTCAAAGCCCTACTGAGAGCTCACCTCCTCCAGGAGGTCTTCCCAGAGTGAGCCTCCCTTTTTTCCTCCCCTCCTCCTTCTCCTCTCCCCTTCGCCCCCCTCCCTCCCTCTGCCCTACCTCCGTCCCCTCCCCACAGCACTTGTGTATATTTCTACATATCTTTACTCTATTTTATTTGTGCATATTGACTATATTTTTTAATCATGTGTATAGAGCTATAATTCTATTTATTCTGATAGTACTGACACCTGTCTACTTGTTTTGTTGTCTGTCTCCCCCTTCTAGACTGTGAGCCCGTTGTTGGGTAGGGACCGTCTCTATATGTTGCCGACTTGTACTTCCCAAGAGCTTAGTACAGTGCTGTGCACACAGTAAGCGCTCAGGAAATACGATTGAATTAATGAATCAATAAGACTTTGAAGGTGGGGAGACTCATTGTCTGTTGCATGTCTATCTCCCGTGCTCTAAACTGTAAGCCTGGTGTGGGCAGGGATTGCCTCTCTTTACTGCTGAATTGTATCTTCCAAGTGCTTAGTACAGTGCTCTGCACACAGTAAGCACTCAATAAATACAGTTGAGTGAAGGAATGAATAGGGAAGGCATTCCAGGCCAGAGGCGGGACATAGGCAATAAGTAGGTGGCAAGATAGACAAGATTGAGGTACAGTGAGAAGGTCAGCACCAGAGGAGTGAAGTGTGCGGGCTGGGTTGTAGTAGAATCCCATCTGGATTACTGTATCAGCCTCCTCTCCGATCTCCCATCCTCCAGTCTCTCCCCACTTGAATCCATACTTCACGCCGCTGCCCGGATGGTCTTTGTCCAGAAACGCTCTGGGCATGTTACTCCCCTCCTCAGAAATCTCCAGCGGCTACCAATCAACCTATGCATCAGGCAAAAACTCCTCACCCTGGGCTTCAAGGCTCTCCATCACCTCGCCCCCTCCTACCTCACCTCCCTTCTCTCCTTCTACAGCCCAGCCCGCACCCTCCTCTCCTCTGCGCTAATCTCCTCACCGTGCCTCGTTCTCGCCTGTCCCACCGTCGATCCCCAGCCCACGTCATCCCCCTGACCTGGAATGCCCTCCCTCTGCCCATCCGCCAAGCTAGCTCTCTTCCTCCCTTCAAGGCCCTACTGAGTACTCACCTCCTCCAGGAGGCCTTCCCAGACTGAGCCCCCTCCTTCCTCTCCCCCTCCTCCCCCTCCCCATCCCCCCAGCCTTACCTCCTTCCCCTCCCCACAGCACCTGTTATATGTATATATGTTTGTACGTATGTATTACTCTATTTTATTTGTACATATTTATTCTATTTATTTTATTTTGTTAATATGTTTTGTTTTGTTCCCTGTCTCCCCCTTCTAGACTGTGAGCCCACTGTTAGGTAGGGACCGTCTCTATATGTTGCCAACTTGTACTTCCCAAGCGCTTAGTACAGTGCTCTGCACACAGTAAGCACTCAGTAAATGCGATTGAATGAATGAATGGAAGAGTAGCGAGGTGAGGTAGGCGCGGTCAAGGTGATTGAGTGATTTAAAGCTGATGGTAAGGAGTTTGTGTAATGCAGAAGTGGATGGGCAACCACTGGAGGTTCTTGAATGGGGAAACATGGCCTGAACGTTTTTGTAGAAAAATGATCTGGGCAGCAGTGAAGTGTGGACCGGAGTGGGGAGAGACAGGAGGCAGGGAGGTCAGCAAAGAGGCTGATACAGCAAGGTGGGATAGGATAAATGCTTGGATTAACATGATAGCAGTTTGGATGGAGAGGAAGGGGAGGATTTTAACCTTGTTGTGAAGGTGGAACCAACTAGACTTAATGATGGATTGAATGAGAGAGAGGAGCCAAGGATAACGCCAATGTTACGGGCTTGTGAGACAGGAAGAATGGTGGTGCCGTCTACGATGATGGAAAAGTGACAGGGAGGAAAAGGTTTGGGTGGGAAGATAAGTTCTGTTTTTAGACACGTTAAGTTTGAGGTGATGGGACATCCAAGTGGAGATGTCTTGGAGGCAGGAGGAAATCATCATCATCATCATCAATCGTATTTATTGAGCGCTTACTATGTGCAGAGCACTGTACTAAGCGCTTGGGAAGTACAAATTGGCAACATATAGAGACAGTCCCTACCCAACCCATTCTAAAAGGGGGAGACAGAGAACAAAACCAAACATACTAACAAACTCAAATAAATAGGATAGATATGTACAAGTAAAATAAATAAATAAATAGAGTAATAAATATGTACAAACATATATACATATATACAGGTGCTGTGGGGAAGGGAAGGAGGTAAGATGGGGGGGATGGAGAGGGGGACGAGGGGGAGAGGAAGGAAGGGGCTCGGTCTGGGAAGGCCTCCTGGAGGAGGTGAGCTCTCAGCAGGGCCTTGAAGGGAGGAAGAGAGCTAGCTTGGCGGATGGGCAGAGGGAGGGCATTCCAGGCCCGGGGGATGACGTGGGCCTTGGGTCGATGGCAGGACAGGCGAGAACGAGGTAAGGTGAGGAGATTAGCGGCGGAGGAGCGGAGGGTGCGGGCTGGGCAGTAGAAGGAGAGAAGGGAGGTGAGGTAGGAGGGGGCGAGGTGATGGACAGCCTTGAAGCCCAGAGTGAGGAGTTTCTGCCTGATGCGCAGATTGATTGGTAGCCACTGGAGATTTTTGAGGAGGGGAGTAATATGCCCAGAGCGTTTCTGGACAAAGATAATCCGGGCAGCAGCATGAAGTATGGATTGAAGTGGAGAGAGACACGAGGATGGGAGATCAGAGAGAAGGCTAGTGCAGTAGTCCAGACGGGATAGGATGAGAGCTTGAACGAGCAGGGTAGCAGTTTGGATGGAGAGGAAAGGGCGCATCTTGGCAATGTTGCGGAGCTGAGACCGGCAGGTTTTGGTGACGGCTTGGATGTGAGGGGTGAATGAGAGAGCGGAGTCGAGGATGACACCAAGGTTGCAGGCTTGTGAGACGGGAAGGATGGTAGTGCCGTCAACAGAGATGAAATGTGAGACTGCAAAGAGGGAGGGAGATCAGACCTGGGTATCATGTACCAAATGATAGGTTTGGGTATCATCTGCATAGAGGTGTAGTTGAAGCCATGTGAGTGAATCAGTTCTCCAAAGGAGTGGGTGTAGTCGGAGAGTAGAAGGGAACCGAGACCTGAGTCTTGAAGGACACCCACAGTTAGGGGATGGGGAGCAGAGGGAGGAGTCTGAGGAGAGACTGAGAATGAGCGGCCAGAGATCCACCCCTCTCCCTGTCCCCTACCTCCACTCCCCTTCCACAGCTTCAGCCAAGTGCGGCTTGTGGAACTCCCACTCTGTCATGGGGAAGCTTCCCTTCATTCTTGACCTGTTCCTGTCTCAGTCATTCCTCCTCCTCGCCATCACTGAAACCTGGCTCTCCCCATATGACATGGTCTCCTCTGCTGCTCTTTCCAGAGGTGGCCTCATCTTCTCCCACTTCCCCAGACTCACTGGCAGAGGAGGAGGTGTTGGTTCCTTCTTGTGCGTCAATGCCACTTTCACACCATTCCACCTCCCACATCCCTTTCTTTCCCTTCCTTTGAAGCCCATATCGTCCACCTGTACCATTCACTCCAGATTCTAGTAACTGTCATCTACTGCCCCCCCAGGTCCCACCTCCAACTTCTTTAACCATTTTGATCCCTTTCTCACATTCCTTCTCTCTTTCTCTATGCCCATTTTGAACCTTGGGGACTTCAAATCCACATAGATGTTCCTAGTGACCCTTCTGCTGACCACCTTCTATTATTACTCTTCAACTCTGCTGACCTCCGGCTCCACCCCACCTCCCACACTCACCAACGTGGCACACACTCCACCTTATCATCTCTAGCCACTGCAGTCACTACCCTCACCAACTTTGAAATCCCTCTCTCTGATCACAGCCTCCTCACTTGCCTCATCTCTCACACCTCCTCCCTGTAAATCTATACTATTTCCCCCCAGAGATCTCTGATCTTTTGAACCCATCCAATTTTCTGAACTCATCATGCCCCACTTAGCCTCCATACCCAAACTATCCTCCTTTGATGACCAAATACATGCTAAACAGCACCACTGAACTCAACCCACTTGTTCCCCTATCTCTTCATTGATCTCATACTCGTAACCCCCAACCTCGGATCACTTGTACTGTCCACTTCCTTCGCTCTTGCGCTCGAGGCACAAAGCGCTGCTGGCAGAAATCTAAGTATCAGGCCGACTTGGTCCGCTTCAAGTTTGTCCTTGCTTGCTTTAACTCTGCCCTCTCCTCTGCCTGGCAAAACTATTTCTCCACCCTTATTGACACTCATGCCCATCACTCTCGCCGGTGTTCCAGACATTTAACTCCCTCCTCTGGCCCCCTGGCCCCCCACCTCCCCCATCCCTTGCCCCCAGTGACCAGGCCACCTGCTTTATTAAGAAAATTGCAAGTGTCAGGCATGAGCTTCCTAAAATCGCCCCTGCCCCTCCTCAGCCCCTCATCATTCCTGCCCCCTCTTCAACTCTCCCATCCTTACCAGCAGTATCTCTAGAGCCTGCCTCCTCTCAAAAGCTAACCCCTCCACCTGTGCTTCCAAACCCATTCCTTTGCACCTTATCAAAACTTTCTTCCTCCCTTCTTCCCTCCCTAACAGCCATCTTCAACTGTTCACTCTCAATTGGCTTCTTCCCCACGGCTTTCAAACATGCCCATATCTTCCTCTCTTAAAAAAACCCTCCCTTAATCCCATGGCTCCATCCAGTTATTGCCCCATTTTCCTCCTACCATTCCTCTCCAGACTCCTTGAGTGAATTGTCTACATCCGTTGTTTCAAATTCCTTTCCTCCAATTCTCTCCTTGACCTCCTCCGATCTGGCTTCCATCCCCATCACTCCAAAAAAACCACTCTCTCAAAGGCCAATGACCACCTCCTGGCCAAATCTAATGGCCTGTACTTCATCCTAATCCTCCTTGACCTCTCAGCTGCTTTCAACACTGTGGACCACCCTCTTCTCCTGGAAATATGATTCAACCTTGCCTTCACTGACTCTGTCCTCTCTTGGTTCTCCTCTTTTCTCTGTAGCCGTTCATTCTCAACCTCCTTTGCTGGCTCTTCCTCTGGTTCCCACCCCTTAACTTTGGGGATCCCCCAAGGTTCAGTTCTGGGTTCCCTTCTATTCTCCATCTACACTCACTCCCTTGGAGAACTCATTTGCTCCCATGGCTTCAACTAACACCTCTATGCGGATGAGACCCTTCTAGACTGTGAGCCCACTGTTGGGTAGGGACCGTCTCTATATGTTGCCAACCTGTACTTCCCAAGCGCTTAGTCCAGTGCTCTGCACACAGTAAGCGCTCCAATAAACACGATCGAATGAATGAATGAGACCCAAATCTGCATCCCCAGCCCTGATCTCTCTCCTTCTCTGCAGTCTTGCATTTCCTCTTGCCTTCGAGACATCTCTACTTGGATGTTCTCCCGTCACTTCAAGCTTAACATGTCTAAAATAGAACTCCTTATCTTTCCATTCAAACCTTGTCCTCCCCCTGACTTTTCCATCACTGTAGATGGCACCACCATCCTTCCTGACTCACAAGCCCGAAACCTTGATGTTATCCTTGACACCCCTCTTTCATTCAACCCACATATTCAATCTATCACTAAATCCTGTCGGTCCCCCCTTCAGAACACTGCTAAAATCCACCCTTTCCTCTCCATCGAAACTACTACCACGTTAATACGGTCACTCATCCTATCCTGCTTGGATTACTGAATCGGCCTCCTTGCTGACTTTGCATCCTCCTGCCTCTCTCCACTCCAGTCCATACTTCACTCTGCTGCCCGGATCATTTTTCTACAAAAACGTTCAGGACATGTCACCCTCCACTCCTCAAAGAACTCCAGTGGTTGCCCATCCACCTCTGCATCAAAGAAAAAGACCTCACCATTGGCTTTAAAGCACTCCCCCCACCTTGCCCCCTCCTACCTCACCTGACTACTGTCCTTCTCCAACAAGTGCGTCCCGCACACTTTGCTCCTCAAGTGCTAACCTTCTCACTGTACCTCGATCTCACCTGTCTTACCACTGACCCGTGCTGGTGACCTCCAGCCCACCTCTTGCCTCTGGCCTGGAACCCCTTCCCTCCTCAAATCCAACAGACAATTACTCTTCCCGGCTTCAAAGCCTAATTGATCCCAGACTAGATCCCCTCCCTTTCCTCTTCTCCCACTCCCTTCTGTGTCACCCTCACTTGCTGCTTTTGTTCTTCCCCCTTTCCAGCCCCGCAGCACTTATCTGCATACTTGTAGTTTATTTATTTATATTCATTCATTCAGTCAGTCATATTTATTGAGCGCTTACTGTGTGCAGAGCACTGTTCTAAGCGCTTGGGAAGTACAAGTTGGCAACATATAGAGACGGTCCCTACCCAGCAGTGAGCTCACAGTCTAGAAGATGTCTGTCTCCACTCTCTAGATCGTAAGCTCACTGTGGGCAGGGAATGTGTTTGCTTACTGTTGTATTGTACTTTCTCAAGCACTTAGTACAGTGATCTGCATACAGTAAGCGTTCAATACATAAGATCAAATGAGTGAATTGAGTGAAAAAGATAGATGAACCAGGAGAGGACATTGTCAGTGAAGCCAAGGTTGATAACGTTTTCAGGAGAAGGGGGAGGTCCACAGTATCGAAGGCAGCTGAGCGGTTGAGGAGGATTAGAATGGAGTAGAAGCAGTTGGATTTGGCATGGAGGAGGTCATTAGTGGCCTTTGAGAGAGTGGTTTTTGTGGAGTGATGGGAGTGGAAGTCCGATTGGAGGGGGTCAATGAGAGAATTGGAGAGGAACTTGAGACAGCAGGTGTAGACAACTCGCTTGAGAAGTTTGGAGAAGAATGGTTGGATGGCAATGGGGAGGGAGCTGTGGAGTCAAAGGAGGTTTTTTTTAGGATAGGGGAGACATGGGCATGTTTGAAAGTAGTGGAGGGAAAAAGCCATTGGAGAGAGAACAGTTGAAGATGGCAGGGAGGGGGTTAGGTGCTCAGGTAGAGGGGGTGAATTTTGAGAAAAGGCAGGAGATGTTCTCTTGAGATACTGCCGGGAAAGATGGGATAATTGAAAGAGAGGCAGGATGGGGGAGAGTCAGGAGATTTTTAGGGCGCTCAAGCCTGATAGTATCCATTATCTCACTGAAGTAGGTGGCCAGATCATTAGGGACAAGAGATGTGGGAGGTGGCGTGGTGGGTTTGAGGAGGGAGATAAACCTCTGGAACAACTGGCGAGGGCAGTGGGCATGGAGAAATAATTTTGCCGGGCAGAATTAAAGCCTGTAAGGATAAACTTGAAGTGGATGAGATTGGCCTGCTATCTAGATTTCTGCCAGCAGCGCTCTGGGGCTTGTGCACAAGAGGGCGGGCTTGGAGGTGATCCAGAGCTGTGGGATAGTGATACAAGAATTGGCAGGGCGCTCTCTCCTCACCCAAATGGAAGCAGGGGCCAGAAGTCAACTGGTGTGTCCACTCTCTGCTGCTGCCAAAACTGAGCACTGTTTGGAGCAGTTAGAGTTGTAGCAGGTGAAGATGAGTTTGTGATGGAAGAGGTTTGCCTGGAGTCTGGATTACCGTCAGTAGCACTCTGTGGTCAAGCACGAGAGTGGGAGAAGAGTACTGTGGAGGTGACCCAGGGCCGTGGACTGGTGGTTTGAAATAAATGGAAGGACAGGAGAGTGAGGGAGTTGAGTTCTGTGGAGAGGGCATAATTGAGGGAGTGAATTTGTGTGTCAGGAAAGGTAAGTTGAGTAAGGAGACCAAATGGACCATGATGACTTTGAAAAATTGGAGAGGGTGGAAAGAGTGGAGGTCTCTGTTGGGTAACAGGACAGTTCAGTGGAGGGACAGAAAGGGAGGTGTGGGTGGGAGAAAAGGTGGCTGAGGTGGTTGTGGTTGGAGAGTTGAAATTCAGAGTTGGTAAGCGACTAGAGATGATGAGTTGGAGCATGTGTCCAAGTTGGTGATTAGTGAGGTGGAGGAGTTGAGGAGTGAGAGGAGAAAGGCACCAGGGAAGTTGTTGGAAGCATCCACATGGATATTTAAGTCCCTGAGCATCAGTGTAGGGATGGAGAAAGAGAAGAAATGTGGCAGAGACACTAAAATGGTTAAAAAAATTGGAGGTGGGGTCTGGAGGTTGGGTATGACTGTGATTACTAATTGGAATGGTTGGTAGAGGCGGATGATGCGGACTCCGAAGGATGAGAAAGAGAGGGGATGTAGGGGGTGGGATGATGCAGAATCTGCTTCGGGGAGCAAGAAGGAAGCCAACTCCTCACCGTTTCCCGGTGAGTCTTGAGGAATGGGAGAAGATGAGGCCCCATAAGCATTTGGGTCTGTATCCCATGAGCACTTTGTTTTTCACCCTGCTCACGCAGCACTTATGTACATCATATCCATCTGTAATCTCTTTTAGTGACTGTCTCCCCCTCTAGTCTGTAAGCTCCTTGTGGATAGGGACTGTGACTACCAACTCTGTTGCATTGTACTTTCCAATGCGCTTAGTACAGTGATCTGCACACAGTAAGTGCTCTGTGGCACAATGGATAGCACATTGGGCTTCTAGCATTGTGGAAGGCATTCGGAGGTTGTGGGTTCGAGTCCCACCAGAGTCGGGCTTCTATTTTTTAGAGAAGCAGCATGGCTCAGGGGAAAGGGCACGGGCTTTGGAGTCAGAGGTCATGGGTTCAAATCCCGGCTCCGCCAACTGTCAGCTGTGTGACTTTGGGCAAGTCACTTAACTTCTCTGGGCCTCAGTTACCTCATCTGTAAAATAGGGATTAAGACTGAGCCCCCCGTGGGACAGCCCCAGTGCTTTAGAACAGTGCTTTGCACATAGTAAGTGCTTAATAAATGCCATTATTATTATTATTATTAAATACCATTGATTGATTGGATAAATGGGATTGATTGATTTGTGTGAGTGCTAATTTCTAGCCGGATCCTGGGCCAAGCATGCCTGATCCTGACTGTGGCCAAGATCAGGCCAAAAATCCAGACTGCCTATTCCCAGATTGAAGTGGGGCTGGGAGCACCCATTCCCCACTCAGGTTAGGAGAGACACCCTTCCCCCTCATGGCAAGGAACCCAATCAGAGTTCCTGCTTCCACCAGCCCACTTCTTGCTCTGAGGTGCAACTAGTGTCTTTGCCCCCACAGTTGCACCTCCTTGGGGCTAGTGGAAGTGTCTTTGCTCTGGATTATTTTTCAGTCCTGGTAGTAAGGCTGCTCCTCAAGAGAAGTGGAGGCCACCTTCTTTGGTAAGTTGAAGTAGTGGGTATGTTATTAGTTTAATACAAATAACCGTCTTCTTTATTTCTTGTGCCTTTAAAGATAAGACATTCAGCGTGGCCTAGTGGGAAGAGCTCAGGCATGGGAGTCAGAGGACCTGGGTTCTAATCCCCACTCTGCCACTTGTCTGCTATGTAACTTTGGGCAAGTCACTTAACTTCTCTGTGCCTCATTTACCTCTTCTGTAAAATGGGGATTAAGACTGTGAGCCCTATGTGAGACAGGGATGTGTCCAACCTGATTATCTTGTATCTGTACCAGTACTTAGTACAGTACCTTGAAAATAAGCGCTTACAAATACCACCGTTATTATTATCCAAACAAAACAATTTCAGTCAGTGGTATTTATTGAGAATTTACTGTGTAGAGTACTGTACTAAATGCTTAGGTGAATGTGCTCCCTGCCCACAAGAAGCGTAACAATCTTAGAGGTTTAGATTTGTTGCTTTATTGTAGCAATTCTGGAAAAGTAAAGCAAGGGAGTTGGTGGATGAGGGGATGCCGGAGAAAGTAGTGTTGATTTTAAGGCTCAGATTTTTTTTTTTTTTTTTTTTTTGGTAACTTGCACATATTTTCCAAGTGGCTTGTGACTTTCAGAGACATTTTCAGTTAAGTTCTTTTTAATACATATTCTTCCTAAGTGTTAATACATACCATGAGGTTATTATTTTAAGCTTGGGGCTATGCATATATGTTATCCAGGAAAAGTACCAAGAAGAATCTCTTTTTGCAAACTGAATGTACCTGGATGTATAATTGCCAAGAAGGATGAGGAGAAAGGAAGAGTCATTTTTGCAGTTTTCACCCTTAGAAGTAGCCCCTTTTACCGGTCGTTAACTTGGACTAGATCCTAATGATGTCAGCATTTCTGTTGAGAAAGGAGGTGTTTGGTTAGATCAGGTTCCCTAGTTCTGGCACCACCACCCTTATCATGTGCACAGTAGGTAACTGAGAAGACATCAAAGCAGGAGACACTTTTGTACAGTGTAAAGGTTCTTGGCTGCCTATCCTAACCCTAAGGAATAAAAGTATAATTTACATCCATTACAGAGTTAATACGAGATGGGAAAAGCATAGGATGAATTTCATAAAGTAGTGTTAAGATAGTTCTGTATTTGGCAAACCTAATTCAAAGAGAATGAGAGAGAGAGGTAGTTTGTCAGATAAAGGAAGGCATAATAACAATGAGGCTTTGAGATGTACAAAGTATCAAATTGAAATGTATGTATGTGTTACCGGTGCGAAACAGTGGGATGTCTGAAATTGAGTATATGGTCTGTCCCTTGAGCAATTCAGCTATTAAAAATGCCACTTGACATAATCAGCATAAATCTCTGTGAAGTCACAGTGGAGCTATCAAACCTTGGAATGAAGGTAGCTTCCTTGAAACGTTTGGTTTGGGGGCTCAGGCCTATATGGGCTTACTGCTGTCCCCCTCTGATAGATGTTGCTCTCCTCCAATCTCTATTTCCTACAGTCTTCCTGGTCCACTGTCTCAATGAAGAAGATGGAGCAGGTCCACTGTCCAGGGGACCAGCATGGTGAAGGGAACCTTGTTCCAGACCCAGAGCTTAGTTCTTGGGAAGCTCTCCCAGTGCTTCCAGATCACCAGACTCAAGGAGTTGAACTGGTTTGGGCCTATGCGATTCCTGTCCTGGACAAGAAGACGACATCCCGGCTGGTGAAAGAGGTGTCTGCAGTCTACCCCCTGGTGGGCCAAGGACATCTCAAGAGGGTCCAAGCCAGTCCCCACGCACTGGAAATTTTGCTCTGTCTAGCGAGCCAGGGTGGAGACACGGTAGAAGGCGTACGGTCCCTTTCTGAGCTCCTCCCCAGTGGACAGATAGACTGGAGCAACTTAGGAGAACCTTATCTTGTGCACGTGCCAGCTCATCCACTCTTGACTAGAGCACAGTTTGAGGAAGCTAAACTCCACTGGCCTACAGTCTTCCATGAAAACAAACACTTTTCCAATGCCCTCCAAGGCCTCCTTTTCTCAAAGGAAGATAAAGCCAAGATGCAAACTTACATGGAGAAGGCCATCCACACAGCCCGGCAAGGGGCAGAAAAGGGGATGAAAGCTGTTGGGGCGATAGTTGTTGACCCAGCCACGGAAGGTGTGTTGGCTGTAGGCCATGACTGTAGCAACACCTCAAATCCATTACTTCATGCCACTATGGTCTGCATAGATCTTGTTGCCCAAAGACAAGGCAGAGGTGCCTATAGTTTTAATGCTTATCCTACTTGTACCATTTCACCATCAGGGGACCGAGCCATTCCCTTACCGGCTAAAAGCATTCAGCCAGGGGTGGTGCGGAAGTATGAATCTAGGCAAGATGGCCTGCCCTATATTTGTACTGGCTATGATCTATATGTCACCAGCGAACCCTGTGTCATGTGTGCCATGGCATTAGTGCATTCCAGGATCCAGAGAGTCTTCTACGGGGCATCGTCACCTGATAGGGCATTGGGCACCAGATACAAAATCCATTCCAAGGAGGACCTCAACCATCATTTTGAAGTATTCAGAGGCATCTTGGGGACTGAGTACTGCAGTTTGGACCAAAAAAAGCAAGGACAGCAGTGTGTCTCCTCACAGCTCTGATCTCATTTCCTTCTCCTGTAGCCATGCTGTCCTCTGAGTTGGCCAAGCCTTTTTCTTCTCATTTTGGGGAGGCTATCTTTCCCATGGGTGTTCCCAAATAGAACATTATCTCTCCTAATGCTAAAAAGTTGTGTACCGATCTGTCCCTCCGTAGCTTCTCATTCACGGTAAATGTCAAAAAAAATATCGCTCGACCACATTACTTGTGTCAGTTTGCAGTTGGTTTGTTGTCCGTGTCCCAGACCTTAATGACCAAATAAACAAGACTGAAATTTAAAGAGTTAGCATCTTTTGGGGGTGGGTGGTTGGGGGGTGCGAGTGGTGGAACTGTCTTCTCAGATTGCATGGTGAAGCAGTGAGTCCACTATTCCCTAATCTCGAAATCCTCATATGCAGCGTGGCTCAGTGGAAAGAGCACGGGCTTGGGAGTCATTATGGGTTCTAATCCCAGCTCCGCCACTTGTCAGCTGTGTGATTTTGGGCAAGTCACTTCACTTCCCTGGGCCTCAGTTATCTCATCTGGAAAATGGGGATTAAGACTGAGCCCCACATGGGACAACCTGATCACCTTGTATCCCCCCCAGTGCTTAGAACAGTGCTTTGCACATAGTAAGCGCTTAACAAATACCATCATTATTATTATCATTTACAATCTCTGTGATGTTTTGGCTATTGTCCTTGTGAATTGCCTTAAAACTCTGAAATGCTAAAATAAAAATGGCTCGAAGGGGGAAGGAGAAACTGTAGAAGTTACTAGAAGGGAGAAATTCACTCCTGGGGACCTCTTCCCTGGAAAAAAAAGGCTAATTTGATTGTTACAGGGATTGATCAATCAATAGTATTTAGTGAGCACTTACTGTGTGCAGAGGACATTACTAAGCACTTAGGAAAGTACAATAGAGTACAATCCTTGCCCTCCATGAGCTTACAGTCATGTTGGGGAGACAGACATTAAAATATATTGCAGTAGGTGAAGCCACAGAGTATAAGGTTTTGGGCGTAAGTGTGTAGGGGTTAGGGAAGTATCAAAGTGCTTAGCGGGTACAGGCCCCAGTGCGTAGGCGAGGCAGAAGGGAGGGAGAGGGGTCTACAGAAGAGAGGTTAGTCAGGGAAGGCTTCCTGGAGGCGACATGATTTCAGTAGGGCTTTGGAGATGACAGTGGTGAGGTCTGTCAGAAATGAAGAGGGAGGGAGTTCCAGGCAGGAGGGAGGATGCCGAGAGATGAGGTACAGTAAGGAGGTTAGTGGGAGAAGGACCAAAGTATGTGGGCCGGGTTATAGTGGAAGAGGAGCTAGGTTAGGTAGGAGGGAGAGAGCTGAATGGGTTTCTTAAAGCCAATGGTGAGGTGTTTCTGTTTGATATGATGATCAATCATACTTATTGAGCGCTTACTATGTGCAGAGCACTGTACTAAGCGCTTGGGAAAGTACAATACAACAGAATTAGCAGACATGTTCCCTGCCTATAACCAGCTTACAGAATTTTTGTTTATAAGAATATTCTTGGTAGCCAAGAGAAGTATGGAATGAGGAGGGGAGAGTCTGGGGGCCAAGAGGTCCACGAAAAGGCTGATGCAATAGTTGAGGTGGGTTATGACAAGGGACATGTTAAGTGCCTCCATCTGTACCGCAGCCAAGCACAGGGGAGCATTGGGAAAGAAGGAGTGGGAGTAGTTGATTGGGGAAGGAGCCCTTCAGCCATTTGGGGGCAGAAGTTTTGGGAAGCCACCTGGAGGGGCAGGTCTAAGGAGAAAGGTTTTCCATGTGGGGGTCCTAAGTTTAGAATCCCAGAGGAATGAGGCACCCACCCCTGAGGGGAAACAGGTCTGTGGATCAGCAGAAGACCTATACCAGACACCTGTAAATCCAGCGAGAAGGTTTTGGAGAGGGTAAACCTGGAACCTAGGATGCCCCAAAAGAGGAGGGGAGCAGACCAAAAGAATGTGTATGCCAGGACACTAAAAGAAAAGTAAAAAATGTCCTGAGGAAAGGGGGAAGTGTTTAAAAGAGAGGAAAAGGCGTTTTGGATTGTACTTCCGTTGTATTTGTTAACTCTTTAATACTATATTCATTTTGTCTAGTAAAAGCCAATTGAGAGCACCTCTCTGCCTCTCTGTGGTATGGGCTCGGGTAGTTTTGGGATGCTGGGAAGCTGTGTTTACCTGGGAAGCAGAGGGAGGGATAAGGAGAAAGAACTTCCTCTAGCTTTCTGCAGCTAGCCTTGGAAGGGAGGGAGGCTTGTTGTTTTTGCAGGGGAGTGGGGGTCATATTTGAGAGACAGTGGGGTGATGGTAGCAGCCAAAAGGGGTGTAAGGTGGGGTTTGCTACGCAGGACACCCCAATCCTGTCCATCCCTAGAGGGAAAGAATTGATGGGATTTAGGACCTAGCGGGCATTATGTAGGACCCGGGCTTCCCCAAGAGACACCGAAGGCCCTTTTGGCTGAGATTTAGGCTGAGACGTTCCAGGTATGTCACACGGTTCTCTTTGCTGCTCACTTTACACTCACAACCTAGGGGAGCTCATTTGCCCCTGTGACGTCACCTACCACCTCCTTGCGGATGACTTCAAATAGATGTCTAATTTCCTCCGTCTGTCCCTGGGACAGTGGATGGTCCTCCAGCCCCTCAAGCTCACCGTGTCCAAAACTGAACTCCTCATCTTCCTGCCCAAGTCCTCCCATCCGTCCAACTTTCCCATCACAGTTGACAACACCACCCCCTGATAGCTAAATGCTTGGGGCAGTCCTGGGACCAAGGCAGCCCACCCCAAGTGTCCTACAGACCAGGATGAACTGGGGGTCAACAACCTAGAGTTGATACCACTACCATCCTCCTGCTCGCTGAAACTTGCTACTGTGGTATTGCCTTGACTCTTCCCTCACTTTCAACTCTCACATTATCTTTTGCTAAATCCTGTCAGTTTTTCCTTCACAGCATTTCTTGAATCTGGCCCTTCCCCTCCATCCAAACAGCTACCCTCCTGGCCCAGACGCTCGTCATATACCAAGAAGACTACCATACCAGCCTGTTCCTTGGTCTCCCCGCCTGCAGTCTCTCTCCCCTCTCTACCCTGCTGCATGCAATTTGCCCATAACGTGAGGATGTGGGAAACTTCCATATAGATTCCCAAAACTACATCTCCAGCCCTGATCTCTCTCCCTCTTTGTGGTCTCCCATTTCCTCTGGCCCTCAAGACATCTCTGCTGGGATGTCCTGCCGACACCTCAAACTTAACATGTCCAAAAAAGAATCCTTTTCTTCCTACCCAAACCATCTTCCCCCTGATTTTCCCATCATTGTAGACAGCACCACCATCCTTCCTGTCTCACAAGCCCATAACCTTGGCATTAACTTTCTCATCTCTCTCATTCAACCCACATATTCAATCTGTCCTGTCAGTTGAAACTTCACAATATTGCTAAAATCCACCCTTTCCCTGCCATCCAAACTGCTACTACCTTAATCCAAGCACTTATCCTATCTGCCTTGAGTACTGTATCAGTTTCCTTGCTGACCTCCCTGCTTCTTGTCTCCTCCCACTCCAGTCCATACTTCACTCTGCTGCCCAGATTATTTTTCAACAAAAACATTTCAAGCCGTGTTTCCCCACGCCTCAAGAAATTCCAGTGGTTGCCCATCCACCTCTGCATCAAACAGAAACTCCTTACCATCTATCAATCAATCAATCGTATTTATTGAGCGCTTACTGTTTGCAGAGCACTGTACTAAGTGCTTGGGAAGAACAAGTTGGCAACATATAGAGACAGTCCCTACCCAACAGTGGGCTCACAGTCTAAAAGGGGGAGACAGAGAACAAAACCAAACATACTAACAAAATAAAATAAATAGAATAGATGTGTACAAGTAAAATAAATAGAGTAATAAATATGTACAAACATATATACAGGTGCTGTGGGGAAGAGAAGGAGGTAAGATGAGGGGGATGGAGAGGGGGATGAGGGGGAGAGGAAGGAAGGGGCTCAGTCTGGGAAGGCCTCCTGGAGGAGGTGAGCTCTCAGTAGGGCCTTGAAGGGAGGAAGAGAGCTAGCTTGGCAGATGGGCAGAGGGAGGGCATTCCAGGCCAGGGGGATGACGTGGGCCGGGGGTCGAGGCGGGACAGGCGAGAACGAGGCACGGTGAGGAGATTAGCGGCAGAGGAGCGGAGGGTGCAGGGTGGGCTGTAGAAGGAGAGAAGGGAGGTGAGGTAGGAGGGGGCGAGGTGATGGACAGCGTTGAAGCCCAGGGTGAAGAGTTTCTGCCTGATGCACAGATTGATTGGTAGCCACTGGAGATTTTTGAGGAGGGGAGTAACATGCCCAGAGCGTTTCTGGACAAAGACAATCTGAGCAGCAGCATGAAGTATGGATTGAAGTGGAGAGAGACATGAGGATGGGAGATCGGAGAGAAGGCTGATACAGTAGTCCAGACGGGATAGGATGAGAGCTTGAACGAGCAGGGTGGCGGTTTGGATGGAGAGGAAAGGGCGGATCTTGGCAATGTTGCGGAGCTGAGACCGGCAGGTTTTGGTGACGGCTTGGATGTGAGGGGTGAATGAGAGAGCAGAGTCGAGGATGACACCAAGGTTGCGGGCTTGTGAGACGGGAAGGATGGTAGTGCCGTCAACAGAGATGGAAAAGTCAGGGAGAGGGCAGGGTTTGGGAGGGAAGACAAGGAGTTCAGTCTTGGACATGTTGAGTTTTAGGTGGCAGGCAGACATCCAGATGGAGATGTCCTGAAGGCAGGAGGAGATGCGAGCCTGGAGAGAGGGGGAGAGAGCAGGGGCAGAGATGTAGATCTGGGTGTCATCAGCGTAGAGATGATAGTTGAAGCCGTGGGAGCGAATGAGGTCACCAAGGGAGTGAGTGTAGATCGAGAACAGAAGGGGACCAAGCACTGAACCTTGGGGAACCCCCACAGTAAGGGGATGGGAGGGGGAGGAGGAGCCTGCAAAAGAGACTGAGAATGAATGACCGGAGAGATAAGAGGAGAACCAGGAGAGGACGGAGTCTGTGAAGCCAGGGTCAGATAGCGTGTTAAGGAGCTAGTTGAAAGCACTTAATCACCTTGCCCCCCTCCTACCTCACTGCTCTCCTACTAGAACCCAGCCCACACACTTTGCTCCTCTAATGCCAACCTACTCACTGTACCTTGATTTCGTCTATCTCGCCGCCGATCTTTCATTCATTCAGTGTTATTTATTGAGTCTTACTGCGTACAGAGCACTGTATTAAGCACTGCACCTCTTGCTCATGTCCTGTCTCTGGCCTGGAATGCCGTCCCTCCTCATATCCGATAGTCACTCTCCCCCACCTTCAGTCTTATTATTAGGCACATCTCCTCCAAGAGGCCTTCCCTGACTTAACCCTCTTTTCCTTTTCTTCCACTCCCTTCTGCGTTGACCAGCCTTGCTCCTTTTATTCACCCCTCCCTCAGCCCCACGGCACTATGTACATAGATGTGATTTATATATACTAATGTCTGTCTCCCCTCTAGCCTGTAAGCTTGTTGTAGGCAGGAAATGTATCTGTTATATTGTACTCTCCCAAGCCCTTAGCACAGTGCTCTGCACACAGTAAGCATGCAGTAAATACAGTTGACTGACTGACTCGGATTTGCTCCCTTTATTTCTTCGTTCCTCAGCGCCACTGCACTTATGTACATATCTATAATTTATTTATATTAATGTCTGTCTCCCCCTCTAGACTGTGAGCTCATTGTGGGCAGAGAATGTGTCTTCCAACTCTGTTATATTGTACTCTCCCTAGTACTTAGTACAGTGCTCTGCACACAGCACTCAATAAATATGACTGATGTAATAGTGGAAATGATTGTATAAAGTTAGGAGAAGCGGCATTGGCGTAATGGAAAGAGAACAGGCTTTGGGTTCAGGGGACCTGGGTTCTAATCCTGGCTCTGCCACTTGCCTGCTCTTTGACTTCAGGCAAGTCACTTAATTTCGCTGTGCCTCAGCTTCCTCATTTGTAAAATGGGGATTAAATTACCTGTTCTCCTTCCTACTTAGACTGTGTACCTCATGTGAGACAGGGACTGTGTCTTGACCTGATGATCTTGTTTCTATCCTTGTGCTTAGTACAGTGCCTGGCACATAGTATACACTTAACAGATACCACGATTATTCATTATTATTATCGTCATCTATTTACATGTAACAGCCATAAGAAAAATACCATTTTGGATTCTCTGGGACATTTGTTGATCTGGCATGCTTTCAGCTGTGCATGATAACTTTGATTTTTGTTATCCTTTCTCATAGGTGTCCTGTCTTGGTCCAGTTGTCCCCAGGGAACACCGGTGACAATAATGGCAGGTAAAAAAAAAATCAGCCCAAAATGTCCCCAGTGAAACTTACTGTTGTGATTTTTGTGTGCGTCAAAGTGTTAGATGCCCCCATCCGCTTTCACATTTTCGAGCCTTTAGTCTTGAACTCTAAAGGAAAAGCCACTGGATTCATTCTGCCTTGTATTACTCATGGGCAGGGAACATGTCTACCAACTCAGTTGTATTGTACTCTCCCAATCACATAGTACAGTGCTCTGCACACAGAAAGGGCTCAGTAAATACCATGGATTGATTAATTAGCTTTGACCATGTATTTTTTGCTTCATGGGTGCCATGACTGATACAGAATTCATCAATATGAAAAGTGGCATATTGAGAAACTCCAGAATCAATGAGCAAAATTAATATTGCACATGTATTTTCCTGTGTTACTCAGTTATTACATTCATTAGTAGTGATAGTATTAGACACTTATTGCGTGCTAAGCCCTGTAGTAAGTGCTAGGAAAGAGTGCACGGCTGGGAATTAGATGTAGTCCCTGGCCCTCGAGGGGCTCACGGGGATAAAAGTGGGGAGAAAGGGCTGGCAATAAACACAGAAGGAGAGGAGTGATCATTTACTTTGTACCAAACACTGTACTTAGCACTAGAGGAAGCTAGAAGAATATTGATTCAGGTGCAGCCTACTGGCCTACAAGGGGCTCACAGTCTAAATTAATCTCTCCCCACACAGAGACCTCTGATCTGTAGACCCTTGTCCCCTCATCCCAGGCACACCATGCCTCACTTGGACTACATCCCAAACCTCAGCTCTCTGGGTGCACAAATCCACACCCTCAACTCTGCCCCTCCACTAAAGTCCACTGAACTTCCCCCCTTGACTCTCCTCTGATTCCACACCACCAACCCCAAGTTCTGGAGCATCTCCACAGTATGCTTCCTCCACTCATGTGCTCATGCCATGGAATGCTGTTAATATTAGCCAACTTTGACCACTCAATCAGTCAATCACTGGTATTTCTGGAGCCCTTCCAGTGTGCACAGCACCCTACTAAGAATTTAAGGACAATTCATCCATACTTATTTTAGTTCTGCTCAGCAGTATACTGCTCTCCTCCCTCATCCCCTCCCGTACCATCATCAATGGAATTTATTGAGTGCTTACTTTGTGCAGAGCACTGAATTAAGTGCTTGGGAGAGTACAATAAAACAGGAGCAGGGAAAGGGTCTACTGACTCCATTCTATTCTCCCAAGTGCTTAGTATAGTGCTCTGCAATCAATCAATCAATAATGTTTATGGAGTGCTTACTGTGTGTTGAGTACTGTACTTGAGAATAAGAATAAGTACAGAGTAAGTGCTCAATAAATACTATCTTTTTGGGGGGTTTTGATTTTTTTTTTAATAGCTCGGCTTGACTATCACAACGGCTTCTTCACCAATATTCCTGACTCTAGATGCTCCCCCTCTCCAGTCCATACTTCATTCAGCTGCCTGACTCATTTAAAAAATGTTCTGCCCACATCTCTCCACTCCTTAAAATCCTGCAATGGTTACACTTTCCTCTGAACATCAAGCAGAAACTCATAACCATTGGCTTTAAGGCTCCCAATCAGTGATCTCCTTCCTACTTATCCACTCTCTTCTCCCTCTTTACCCCAGCTCTCACTCTACACTCCTACCCCTTGCCCCACACCCTTCCCCCACTTGGAGCTTTCTCCTCCTTCAAATCTGAAAGACCACTGCTCCTTTCCATCTTCACCACCCTTCTGAAATCCTGTCTCCCTCCCAGAGGCCTTCCCAATTAATTTCTACTCTCCCCATTTATATCCCCAACTGCTATCTCAGCACTTATGCACCCCACTTGAGCACTCGTGTCCTTCCTCACAACCTCTCATAGCGCTTCTGGACTTATTTTATGTGCCCTGTTTCTTAAAGCAGTACCTCATGTGCATATGCCCTTTTTCCTCTTTCCTCTCAACTGTGAATTATTTCAGTGCCTGTCTCCCCTGCTAGAATGTAAGCTTCTTGAAATTCAGGACAGTGTCCTGTGAACTGTATTGTACTTACCCATGTGTTTTAACGCAGTATATTCACACAGACAATCAGTAATTACTACTGGTTGATTGGGCGGAGGACAGACACTGGAAAGAAATAGCAATTTCCAGTGAAATTACTGCAGGGAGAAAATAATTCTCAGATTTATTTTTAATGATATTTGTTGGTGTTTACTATGTGCCAGGCACTGTATTAAGTCTCTGTGGTAGAACAAGCTAATCAGTACGGACATACTGCATGGCCCCACGTGGGGCTTCAAAGTCTTACAGATGAGGTAACTGAGGCCCAAATAAGTTAAAGTGGCCACACGGCAGTTGACAGAAACTCGGATTAGAACCCAGGTCCTCTGACTCCCAGGCCCTTGTTCTTTCCACTACACCAAGCTGCTTCTCCTTACCCCTCCCAGCAAGGCCAACCTTGGTCGACATTCTCATTCGCTCCCACGGCCTTCAACTATCGTCTCTACACTGATGACACCCAAATCTACATCTCTGCCCCTGCTCTCTCTCCCTCCCTTCAGGCTCGGGTCTTTTCCTGCCTTCAGGACATCTCCATCTGGATGTCTGCCCGCCACCTAACACTCAACATGTCCAAGACTGAACTCTTTATCTTCCCTCCCAAACCCCTGCGCTCTCCCTGACTTTCCCATCACTGTAGGCGGTACTACCATCCTTCCCGTCTCACAAGCCCACAACCTTGGTGTCATCCTCGACTCTGCTCTCTCATTCACCCCCACGTCCAATCCATCACCATAAACCTGCCGGTCTCACCTTCGCAACGTCTCCAAGATCCGCCCTTTCCTCTCCATCCAAACCGCTACCTTGCTGGTTCAATCTCTCATCCTATCCCGAGTGGATTACTGCATCAGCCTCCTCTCTGATCTCCCATTCTACTGTCTTTCCTCACTTCAGTCTATACTTCACGCTGCTGCCTGGATCATCTTTGTGCAGAAACGCTCTGGGCATGTTACTCCCCCTCCTCAAAAATCTCCAGTGGCTACCAGTCAACCTACGCATCAAGCAAAAAAACTCCTCACTCTTGGCTTCAAGGCTGTCCATCACCTCGCCCCCCTCCTACCTCACCTCTCTTCTCTCCTTCTCCAGCCCAGCCCACACCCTCTGCTCCTGTGCCGCTAACCTCCTCACTGTGCCTTGTTCTCACCTGTCCCGCTGTCGACCCCTGGCCCACGTCCTCTCCCTGGCCTGAAATGCCCTCCCTCCACACATCCGCCAAGCTAGCTCTCTTCCTCCCTTCAAAACCCTACTGAGAGCTCACCTCCTCCAGGAGGCCTTCCCAGACTGATCCTCCCCTTCCTCTCCCCCTCCCCATCCCCCCTGCCCTACCTCCTTCCCCTCCCCACAGCACCTGTATATATATTTGTACAGATTTATTACTCTTTTTATTTTACTTGTACATATTTGCTATTCTATTCGTTTTGTTAATGATATGCACCCAGCTTTACTTCTATTTATTCTGATGACTTGACACCTGTCCACATGTTTTGTTGTCTGCCTCCCCCCCCCCAGACTGTGAGCCCGTTGTTGGGTAGAGACTATCTCTATAGGTTGCCACCTTGTCCTTCCCAAGTGCTTAGTACAGTGCTCTGCACACAGTAAGCGCTCAATAAATACGATTGAATGAATGAATGAATTCACCACTTTCCCAGGGGACCAACTGTTGGGAAAGTGTGTTTCAGTCTGTCTTCATGTAGGATAGGTCTTTTAACCCTAGATTCATTCATTCATTCAGTCAGTCAGTCATATTTATTGAGCTCTTACTGTGTGCAGAGCACTGTACTAAGCGCTTGGGAAGTACAAGTTTGCAACATATAGAGACGGTCCCTACCCAACAGTGGGCTCCCAGTCTAGAAGGGGGAGGCAGAGAACAAAACAAAACATATTAACAAAATAAAATAAAAAGAATAAATATGTACAAATAAAATAAATAAATAGAGTAATAAATACCTACAAACATATATACTCAGGTTAAGTTTGGGGAAGGGGTAGTGGGGGGTGCTGTGGAAAGACTCTCTGTGTTACAGCTATCCCAGTCAGCCCCAAACTATCCCAAGATCATAGTCCATGTATTCCACAGAGATGAGCAGCTGGGTGGCCCCTAGAGTGCCACAGCTAAATCGAGAGTCTCCTGCTCTCTCTTGGCCTTGGGGAGATCACTGCGCTCATCCTGTCTTTGCCCTTCCGTGCCAGCATCTTTGCCTTGCAGTGTTTCCTCCTATTTGTAAAAGTAAGCCGTGTTGAAACCTTTCTGGAACGAAATACTATATAGGTGCTTCATGAAATTTCAACAGCTCAGTTCCAGGTGTACTATTCCAGTACTGAAACAGAAGATGCCTACTTCACTGCACTTCAAGATGCGTTCCTATGAGATGTGGTACCAATCGCGTTTCCCCCTCAGGGTGACTGTGACAGGATTGAGAGAAACACATAGAAAAGGTTAAAAAAAGAATAGAAAAAGTTCTATTTCAACTTGCCTACATGGCAACACAGAAGAAAAATGATACATTCAGAAAACTAGACTCCTGATCAATGAGTGCAACCATCAGTGGAGGCATCTTCTATTTCAGGTTTTCCTGTTTTTGCCTCAAACTGAACAGTTAAATTTTCAAGAAGTGCTCATAAAACATTTTGTAGCAGAGGGGTTTTAAGGCAAGCGAGTTTTACAGAAAGGCGAAAGCAACATTCATTTAACACATTTACTCTTTCGTAACTGACTAGAAGAAAAAATGAGTTATACAGAGTACTAGACTCATAGAGGGCTGAATACTACAATGAAAGATTGATATAACTATCTTTTCTTTTTAACTTGCCTATGTAGCAACATAGAAAGAAAAATAATGCATGCAGAAAACTAGACTCTTGATCAGCTAATCAGGGTAAGGATCGGTGTAATCATCTTCTGTATCAGTTTCTGCTGTTTTTCAAACAAAACAGTTTAAATTTTGTGAATTGCGCTCATAGAGCCTTTCGTACCAAAGGGGTTTCTTACGCAATCGACTTTTACAGAATCGAGAAAACGCATACATTCACTCTTTCTTAAGTGTCTGGAAGCAAAATGAGTCATGCAGAACACTACACTCGTGGAACGCGGAATACTGTAAAACAGGATCAGTGTAACTACCCTTCTGTCACCTTATTGCTGCACATGTAAATGACCATTTGAAATTTTCAGCTGCGTTCATATGTCATTCTTTCCACACGTGTTTTTCATCAAGTGACTGTGTTAAAATTGAGAGGAAACTCACATATCATAAAGGTTCCTGTTTTAACTTGCCTAATTTGCCAAGGGTAGTTTTTACAAGTTGCAAAAATGGTACATTGTAGAAAACCAGACTCTAGATGAGGTACAGTGCAAGGATCAAGGTAGTGTCCTTCTCTTTCAGCATTTGCTATTTGACTTAGAATAATAAATAATAATGATGGTCTTTGTTAAGCGCTTACTGTGTACAAAACACTGTTCTCACCATTGGGGAGAAAAGAAGTTAATCAGGTTTGTCCTGCGTGGGGCTCAGAGTCTTAATCCCTATTTTACAGATGAGGTAACTGAGGCGCAGTTGCCCCAAGTGTGACTTGCCCGAAGTCACACAGCCTGACAATTGGCCGGAGCCAGGATTTGAACCCTTGATCTCTAACTCCAAGTCTGTGCTGTTTCCCTCTGAGCCACGCTGCTTCTCTAGGTCTAGCCAATTCAAATTTCATGAAAAGCCCATCTGCTATTTCTTATCAGATGTGATTTCGACACAAGTGACTTTTACAGAACGCAGAAAACACACTTTCAATTAACACATTTCGTGCTTACTTAACAGGCCAAGAAAGAAAATGAGCCCATGCCATAGTACTGTACACGGTGAGGGCAGAAAAACTGCAAGGCAAAGTTGTTTGGAACTATCTTCCTGTCACAGTATTGCTGAACATTGAACTGACAACTTGAAATTTCAAGATGAGTCAATATGAAATTCTCGTGATTCACGAGTTTCCTCTCAAGTGATTCTGATGAGATTGAAAGAAAACGAACGTTTCATAAATGTTCTCTTCTTTTTTTAACTTACTTTCTTTGCACTATAGACGAAAACTGATAGTTACAGAAAATAGACTCCTGGAGAGCTACACACTGTATTGCAGTAATCGGTGTATGCATCTTCTGTTTCACTATTAGCTATATGACTTGGAAAAACAGCAGTTGAAATTTCATGAAAGTGCCCACATATTATTTCATACAAGAGTGGTTTCAACCAGAGCTGACCTTTAGACGATGGAGAAAACACACATTCACTTAATACATTCACTATTACTTAACAGGCTGGAAAGAAATGAGTCATGGAAAGTACTAGATAGGGAGAGGTCAAAAGACGGTAAGCTAGGATCTCTTGTAACGATCATCTGTTCAATGTTCAACGCTGAACATTGAACTGAGAAATTGAAATTTTAACCTGAGTTCATATGTCATTTCGTGTCACACACGAGTTTCCTTTCAAGAGACTACAATAGGATTGAACACACATTTCGTAGTAGGAACTTTTTGGACTTGCCTTATTTGCAAGATAGAAGAAAAAATGATACATGTAGGAATCCTACTCCTGATGACCTATGTATTCCAGTGTCGTGATCGGGTGTAAACGTCTTCTGATTCAGTATCGGCTATTTTACATGGAAGTAAAGAGGGCCGATGCATAAGAGGTGGGCCAGGACCAGGCCGGAGGAGAGTGGGCCCAGGATCAGGTAGAGGAGGGGGGCTTGGACTAGTCGAGTAGGAGGACCGGGAATAGGTGGAGGAGGATGGCCATGATCAGGCTGAGGAGGTGGCCCACCCTACCAGGCGAAGGGGAACGACCAGGATCAAGTGGAAGAGGATGTCCACCAAACACCGTGGATGGAAGAGGGCCTGAACCAGGCCAGAGGTGAAGAGAGAGGAAACAGGCAGAGGGGAATGTGTCATGACCAGATTGAGGGGGAGAGTGAGGACCAGATGGATGAAGAGGGCCAGGCCCACGTAAAAGAGTATAGCAAGATTTGGGCTGAGGAGGCCAGGATCAGCTGGATGCCTAGGGCCTGGACCAGGCAGAGGAGGCAGGCCACGACCAGGTTGAGGAGTCGGGTTGAGGAGACCAGGCAGAGGAGACAGGACCAGGACCAGGCAGCAAGTATGGTCAGGACCAAGGGGAAAAAGAAGGCCCGAACAAAACTCAGGTAGAGGGACAGGACCAGGCAGAGGAATAGGGCCCCAACGACCAGACGGAGGAGGAGATCAAGGACCAGGGTGGAGGATTAGGGGAGGGTCAGGACCAGGCAGAGGAGGAGGGCCAAGATCTGGTTGAGGAGGGAGGGGACAGGACCAGCAGAGTAGGATGGCCAGGACCAGGTGGAGGAGGGAGGGTCATCACCAAGTAGGGAAGGAGGGCAGGGGCACAGGGCGGGGAGAAGGGCCAGGACCAGGCAGAGGGCCAGAACCAGAACCAGGCAGAGGTACACGGGCCAGGACCCAGGCAGAGGAAGAGGGCCAAGACCAGGCTGAGGAAAGAGGTTCAGGACGAGGCTGGGGAGGTGGGAACAAGACCAGGTGGAGGTGAACGGGCTGACCAGGAGGAGGATCGTGGTCAGGGGCCAGGCGGAAGAGGAGGGCCAAGACCAGGCAGATGTGTGGGACCTGGACCAAGGGGAGTCCTAGGGAGCTGGACCGGCGGGGAGGAGGAGGGCCAGGAGCAGTGGGGGAAGGATGGCCTTGAAAAGGTGGAGGAAGAAGCCCAGGACAAGACGGAGGAGGGAGATCAATGAGGAGGACCAGGACCAGGAGGAGGGACCTGCCCTGGTCCATGCCCTCCTTCCCCGCCTGGTCATTGCCCTCCTCCTCCACCTGGTCCTGGCCATCCTACTCCTCAAGGTGGAGGAGGAGGGCCCAAGACTGGCCAAGGAGGAGGGACAAGGCCAGGCAGAAGGAGAAGACCCAGGACCCAGGGGGGAGGAGGACGGGCCTGGATCAGGTGGTGGAGAAGGGCCAAGGAAAGACGGATGTGTACGGCAAGAGAAGGGAAAAAACGGGCAGGACGGGGCAGAGGAGCTGGGCCGGGTCCCGGGTGGTGGAGGAGGGCCAGACCTGGACGAGGAGGAGGGACCAAGACCAGGCAGAAGAGGAGAAACACCACCAGGGACATGAGGAGGACAAGGACCAAGTTAGACGCGGAAGGCCTGGACTAGGCTGAAGCGGAGTGACAGGTACAGGCAAAGGAGGAAGACTAGGACCCGATTTGGAAGAAAGGCAACGACCAGATTGAGGAGGAGGGCCACGATCAGGAAAGGGAGTGTGGCCAGGATTGGGCTAGATGCAGCGGGCCAGGACCTGACTGAAGAAGAGGGTGTGCAGGGTCAAGACCAGGCAGGGGAAGAAGGCCAGGCCCAAGCATAGGAGGGGGGGGGTAGGACCAGGCGGAGGAGAAAGGCCACGAGCTGAGTATGCTCTCAACTAAGGGGAGAAAGAGGGCCCGAACCAGAGTCAGGTCAGTGGGACAGGACCAGACAGAGGAATATGGCCTGGATCAGGTGGAGGAGGCCCAGGACCAGTCGGAGGAGGTGATCAAAGAGCCGGCAGATGTGGAGGGCCAAACCTTGCCGATGAGGAGTGTCAGGACCAGGCAGAGGAGGAGGGCCAAGACGTGGTCTAGGACGGGGGTGAGGGCCAAGTGAAGGTGGGACTCCAGGATGAGGAGGATGGCTAAGGGCCAGGCAGACATAGAAGGCCAAGACCAGGTAGAGGAGGAGAGCAAGAATCAGACAGAGGTGGAGGGCCGGGATCAGATGGAGGAGGAGGGCCACCACCAAGAAAAGGAGTGTGACCCGGATTGGGATTTAGGAGGCCAGAACAAATTAGACATGGGCCAGGACAAAGTTGAAGCAGAGGGCCAGGAACAGGTGAAAGTGGCGGGCAAGAAGAAGGAGTACGAGGGGGACGAAGACTAGGCGGAGAAGGAGAGCCAAAACCAAGTGGGAGAGGAGGGCTGGGACATAGCACAGGAAGGGCCAGAATCAGGCTGAGGTGGAGCATCAGGACCAAATAGGGATAGGCCTTGCCTAAAATTTACAGTTAAGAGTTAGGCTTAGACTTAAGGTTGGGTAAGGTTCAGTAAGGTAAGAGTTCAGTTTAAAGGTTTGGTTTTTTGGTTCGGTTTAGGGTTATTGTTTAGGTAAGTGTAAAGGCTAGGGATCCTGTAAGGTTAATGATAACCTACCATTGAAAATGAAATTAGCACAAGTCGATTTTAGAAGAGCTTTACGCTGCAGGGCAAAGATCTGTGAAGATGTATCGTCTGTTACTGCATTACCTATCTGCATGGAGCCCGAACATGTGACATTTCAAAAAGAGCACATGTGGCATTCTGTGGCGTAGGTGTTTCAACACAAGTCTAGCACCAGGCGGAAGAAGGTGGCCAGCCCAATGTGGAAGTAATAATAATAATGATGATGGCATTTGTTTAGCGCTTACTATGTGCAAAGCACTGTTCTAAGCACTGGGGGGTACAAGGTGATCAAGTTGTCCCCACGTGGGGCTCACAGTCTTAATCCCCATTTTTACAGATGAGGTAACTGAGGCTCAGAGAAGTTAAGTGACTTGCCCAAGGTCACACAGCAGACTTGTGGTGGAGGCAGGATTCGAACCCATGACCTCTGACTCCAAAGCCCGTTCTCTTTCCACGGAGCCACGCTGCTTCTCTAAGTAGAAGTAGAAGTAGAGGGCCAGGACTGTGTGGAGGAGGCAGGGCCTGGACTAGGCGGAGTAAGAAGGCCTAAACCAAGTGGAGGAGGAGGAGGACCAGGACTAGGAAGAGAAGTAGGCCCAGGATCGGGCTGAGAAAGGGGGCCAGCACCAGGCGGAGGTGGACTTCCAGGACTGGGTGTAGGAGGAGCATAGTACTTGAGACGAAGAGAGCTGAACATTGCCATGTAGCGCAAAGATGTTTTGTTACCCTTCTGTCACTGTTATTGCTGAAAGTTGAACAGACAACATGCAATGTCAACGCGCGTTCCTTTACCATTGTTTTATAAGATTGAAACATATTTCATTAGGGTTCATTTTAAACTTGCCTTCTGTATAAGATAGAAGAAAATTGATATGTGCAAAAAAAAAAAAAAAGACCTCCTGTTGAGCTGCATAGGGCTTTGCGAAAATCGGTGTAAGCATCTGTTTCCATTTTTGCTATTTCACTTGGAACTTAACAGCCAAAATTTCCTGATGCGCCCATTAAGTGTTTCGTGGCAGAGGGGTTTCTCCCGAAACTACTTTTACAGAGTGGAGAAAACACACATTCACTTAACATACTCAACTCTCACTTAACAGGCTAGATGAAAATTGAGTCATAGAGAGTACTAGATACCGATATGTCTGTACAAAACAAGGCAAGGAAATTGGGTGCCAATTTGGTGACATTTGGAGCGTTTCCCCTCAGGTGACTGTGAAAGATCGAGGAGAAACACATTTGGTAAAGGTTTTATGAAACAGAACCCTCACCTAAGTGGCAACATGGGAGAAAAATGATAGACAGTAAATTAGACTCCTAATCCGATAATCATTGCAAGGATCGGTTGTAGGCATCTTCTGATTCAGGTTTCGCTATTTTACCTCGAACTAAACAGTTGAAATTTCGGGACGTGTGCATCAAACATTTCGTACCAGAGTGGTTTTAACCTAAGCAAACTTTTACTGGCGAAAAGGCGTATTCACTTCATACATTCACTCTTTCTTAAACGACTATAAGTAAAATGAGTAATACAGAGTACCTGACTCGTAGAAGGTTGAACACTGTAAAACAAGGATCAGTGTAATTATCTTCTGTCACTATTTTGCTGAACTGACAACTTGAAATTGCAAGATGTGTCAATAGGACATTTCGTGCCACACTAGTTTAGTTTTCCCTCAAGCTGATTCTCTACGAGGAAACACACTTTTGATAACGGTTCTTTTTTAACTTGCCTTCTTTGCAAGTGAGACGAAAAATGATACATGCCGAAATACGATACATGTAGCTTTTGGTAAGTGGTAGACCGTGTGCTTTCTCCACTCTGTAAAAGTCACTTGCGTTGAAACCCCTTTGGTACGAAGTAGTAGATAGAGCTTTCCACGACTCATTTTCTTTCCAGCCAGTTAAGAGTGAATGTATTAAGTGAATGTGTGTTTTCTCCATTCTCTAAAGGTCAGCTCTGTTGAAACTTCTCTTGTAAAAAATACTATATGGGCAGTTCATGAAATTTCAACTGCTGTTTTCCAAGTCATAAAAAGCTAATAGTGAAACAGAAGATGCATACACCGATTCCTGCAGTACAGTGAGTAGCTCAACAATAGTCTAGTTTCTGCAAATATCATTTTTCTTCTATAGTGCAAAGAAAGCAAGTTAAAAAAAAGAACATTTGTACAACGTTCATTTCTTTCAATCCCATCAGAATCACTTGAGAGAAAATTCGTGAATCACGAAATGTCATATTGACTCATCTTCAGTGTTCGACAATACTGTGACAGAAGATTGTTCCAAACATCTTTGCCTTGCAGTTTTCTGCCCTCACCGTGTACAGTACTCTGCATGGCTCATTTTCTTTCTAAGCTGTTAAGTAGCACGAATATGTTAATTGAAAGTGTTTTGTCTGCATTCTCTAAAAGTCACTTGCGTCAAAACACCCCTGATAGGAAAGCGTATGGGCTTTTCATGAAATTTGAATTGCTTAGACCTTAGAGAAGAAGCATGGCTCAAAGGAAAGAGCACAGACTTGGAGTCAGAGATCAAGGGTTCAAATCCTAGCTCCACCAATTGTCAGCTGTGTGATTTTGGGCAAGTCACTTAACTTCTCTGTACCTCAGATACCTCATCTGTTAAATAGGGATTAAGACTCTGAACCCCACGCAGGACAACCTGATCAATTTCTTTCCTCTCCAACGGTGAGAACAGTGTTTTGCACATAATAAGCGCTTAACAAATGCCATCATTATTATTATTATTCCTAAGTCAAATAGCAAATGCTGAAAGAGAAGACACCTACCTTGATCCTTACACTGTACCTCATCTAGAGTCTGGTTTTCTACAATGTACCTTTTTGCCGCTTGTAAAAACTACCTGCAAATTAGGCAAGATAAAACAGAAACTTTATGATATGTGAGTTTCCTCTCAAGTTTAACACAGTCACTTGATGAAAAACACGTGTGGAAAGAAATGACATATGAACGCAGCTGAAAATTTCAAATGGTCATTTACAAGTGCAGCAACAAGGTGACAGAAGGTAGTTACACTGATCATTGTTTTACAGTATTCAGCCCTCTAGGAGTGTAGTGTTCTGCATGACTCATT